>NW_027468837.1:23219163-23391663 GCF_046254945.1 Alosa pseudoharengus
GAATTTGACTTGTCTTCCTTAAAGGCTACCTTGGGACTATGCAGACTCCAAGCTGACATCTTGTGGTTGACACTGGGGATTTGGCATGCTGAACCTCAACACAAGGCCTCTTGGAGAGAAGTGCTCCTAAAACCACAGTCCATCCCAAGCACAATTGCTAAAATCACAAAACATGATTGGACACGATTGTTGCAGGCACTTTCATTTGAGACTGACCATTGGCGAATGGCGAGACTGAGTTCATAATATGCAATATATGTATTGTATTATATGTATTATATGATGTATGTATGTATGTATGCATGTATGTAATATATAACCAATGAACATGAGTTTTTGCACATTTGGCAAGAGTTTGGCACATTTGGAGTTTCTACTCAAGGATCACACATTACTGTAAGAGTGTCAACCGAAGAACAATATCCTATTTTGCAATAGCTAAAACAAAGTAGATTTGTTTCCTCTAACATGACTCCATCTTCCCCATGCACTTTCTAAAAGCTTCCAATAAAGGTTTCAGTTTTTTTAACTGCTTGCACACTAAATTTTGCTTGTCACACAATTTTCTAAACAGGTCTTCCAAACACCATGACCCCCACACCAAATCTGCAAAACCATACAGTAATTCTCAGTGTTTGACTCAGTGTTCAATTTCCTAGAACACATTTTGCAAAACACCACACACAATACTCTACCGAACACACAAAAGTCTAACAGGAAGTAACTTTATTTTGGTTTTAAACACAACCTATCAAAATGCTACACTTATTTGCCACTTATTCACACTCAGTCCTCAATGTACAAACCATCATTACTTTACTGAACAGCATCTGATCATTGCCTTAGTATAGGCCTATGAATAGATATACTCTATAGGTATAGACCCTTTTAATCTGTTCCTAGAGGATTCACGGTTGAAATATTCATAAAAATGCAGATATCTTGAAATGAAAATGAATTGGACTTTAGCATAATGTTCTACAAAAAGTCGACTTCACGTAAAAATTGTCTTTTGTCCCCCCAAGTTACCATAAGTTCAATGTTGTTTTCTATGCCTCCGGAAATGCCCTAAGAATGCACATATTTTTTTCTGCAGTTGAAAGGATCTATAGGGCCATGAATAAACATGCCCAACTTATATATTTTCTTTGGAAAGAAGCCCATGAAAGATAGCAGAGCTTTAGGTTTTGAGCAACAGTGTATACATGATGTATCCAAAATGTAATATTATGACAAAAGTGTTTGGTGGCAAATGTTTACTTTAGAGATGTGTTTATGACATATTGAATGTTCTGTGTCATTATGCTGGGGATGTTTGTGTGAGCAATTGTGAGTTTTGTGTGCAAAGTTCTGAAAAATAGACACAGAGTTTTAAAAATGTGTGTAAACAGATTTGAAAAACTGTATTACCCCTATGCACCATGTGTGTGTGTGTGTGTGTGTGTGTGTGTGTGTGTGTGTGTGTGTGTGTGTGTGTGTGTGTGTGTGTGTGTGTGTGTGTGTGTGTGTGTGTGTGTGTGTGTGTGTGTGTGTGTGTGTGTGTGTGTGTGTGTGTGTATATGTAATGAGGGCAATAGTAATCAGAGCCCCATCAAGTTCCATTTTAAAACAGGGTAATGAGGGACACAGTGTGTTTTATTGGCGGATGTGAGATAAGTTGCAAGCCATGTTTCAGCATAGCTGGGTCACCAGCGTGTTCTTCCAATCACATGTGTCTGTGATTGTCTCCCTGTTATCTGTGAGGGAGGGGAGTGCTGTGTGTGTGTGTGTGTACGTGTTTGTACGTGTGTGTGTGTGTGTGTGTGTGTGTGTGTGTGTGTGTGTGCAGGGGTGTAGTGGTAAAATAAGTGGTGGGTATACTATGAATTCTGAATTCTGTGATTATGGTAAGGTGGACTGCATTCAGAACATGTTTGATGATGGTGGAGGCTTGTCCAATGTTTACAGTTTTTTTCAACTGCTTACACACTACATTTTTGCTTGTCACACAATTTTCTAAACATGTCTTTCCAAAACCCTAACCCCACACCAAATCTGCAAAACCATACACGAATTCTCAGTGTTTGACTCAATTTCAATTTCCTAAAACACAGCACAATTTTCTACCGAACACATCAAAAACTAACAGGAAGTAACTTGATTTTGTTTTTCAAACACAACCTATCAAAATGCCACACTTACTCGCCACTTACTCACACTCAGTCCTCAATGTATGAACACTCATTACTTTACTGAACACCATCCGATCATTGCCTTAGTATAGGCCTATACATGGAAATACTCCATGTATTCCAATAAATAGGTATATACCCTTTCAATCGGTCCCTAAATTATTTACAGAAGTCGACTTAACGTAAAACTTGTAAACTCTTGAAAAAGCACCAAACCTGTGTCCTGTCTCTTTCTCAATCACCCTTATATATTCAATACTGTAGAAATTCCATATTTATATCTATATCAATGAGACTTTATCCTGAAACCTTAGACATGACCACCCATTGGACCATGAGATAAAAAAAGAAACAGAAAATTATGGATTTCCTGACTATTGACTATATATACTTGCATACTTTTTAAAAATGCTGTCATGCTGTTTCTACCCCGGCACAGGTGAAGATAAGAGCTCAAGCAGAGACCTGCTTACGTCAAGATCCCCCAGGTAGATAAAGGGGAAGAATGCTGTCCCTCTCCTGTCCACTCATCTCTTGTCCTCTCCTCTCCTCTCATGTCCTCTTCTCTCTGACTTTCACTGTCAGTGAAGTCCACTCTCTGTCTACAGTCCACTCACATCTAAAGGCATGAAGGCCTCAGAGGAAGAAATCCTTTTGGTGCAATAAGAACTTTTTCACGCTTCAGTGTAGATGAATCACATTGCTCTTCATTGAAGTGTTACCATTGTCAGTTAATTAACATTATGGAGATATAATACTGAATTCAGTTAGGCTTACAGATCAAAATACATAATGCATGCATGAACTAAAACCTTACACAGTATGTAAAGTACTACAAAGCGTACTGTATTGCCACCTGGTGGATACAATTCAGGTATAGAACTGGAGTCAAGCCAAACTGTCAATTAGATTCTACTTTATTTATTTATACAGTGTGATTAATTCTATAGTCAATGTGCCAAAGTGCTCTACAGAGTCTAACAGTGATGCTACACCGGGTGTGCAACTGAAGTGTACTATCCGAGTAGCGTAAAAATAGTTTTAGAAGACTGGTCTATTTTTTTTTCGAGCGTACGCGCCACCATCACGTCTGGTGTAACCAGTTCTATTGATTATAGTGGAAGCAGACACAACACGAACGGAACGCTTTAGTTAGGCGTCTGGTGTATTCTCCCTGTAAGAACTAATCTCCTTTGAGCAAACACAAGGTAACAGTGGCAAGGAAGACAGCCTTTGAAAGTATCAGGAAGGAGCAGAACCCAACTCAGGCGGAGGACCCATCTTTGCTTCAGGACAGGGACAACCTGGTGAAGGAATATAATGAGAGATAGTGATAATATCTAAAACCCACATTTAGCAGCAAAAAAGACATAGACAAAAAAACTATGGAAAATTATGTTTATTTTGAATTTGATGCCAGCAACATGTTACAAAAATTGGGACAGGGAATGTTTACCACTGTGCTGCTTCACCTCTTCATTTAACAAAATTCTGTAAATGTTTAGGAACTGAGGAGACCAGTTGCTAGAGTTTTGATAACGAAATGTTGTCCCATTACTCCCTGATATAGGATTTCAGTTGCTCAACAGTATGGGGTATTCTTAGTCATGTTTTTCATTCCATGATGCACTTAATTTGACAGATCTGGACTACAGACAGGCCATTTTAGCACCTGGACTCTTCCTCATATGGAGAAATGCTGTTTAAATATGTGCAGAATTCATTTTGGCATTGTTTTCCTGAAATATTCAAGGTCTTCCCTAATAAAGACTTTGCCTGGAAGGCAGTATATGTTGCTCCAAACCTGTATGCATCATTCAGAATTGATTGTGCTTTGCCAAATGTGCAAGATGCCCATGCTGTAGGTACTAATGTTCCTCCACCGTCATAGATGTTGGGTTTCGAACTAAGCACTAAAACAAGTTGGATTGGATACTTAGGCCTTCTCCTCTTTAGCCCAGATGAATCCATGATTTCTAAAAAGAATGGCACATTTTGATTGGTCTAACCACAGGACCTTTTTCCATGTTACCTTAGTCCATTTTAAACAAACTCAGGCCCAGATAAGACGGTGGTAATTTTGACTGCAGTTTTTTAATTAAAACTGTGCACATAGACTATGGTTATCAGAGGTTATCAGATATTTTCTGAGCCCATACAATGACAGGTCTAGCTTTGATGCAGTGCCATGAGGTCCAAAAGATCACGGACATCCAATTTCATGTTAAGAAGCATTCGAATTACATTGTTTCATCATTTGTGCAGAAAGGTTTACACAAAGTGATGAATGCCCTATCTTTACTTCTAAGATACCCTCTCTGTGATGCTCTTTTTTATAGGCTACCCAATTGTGTTGCCAGTTACCCTACTTGTAAAACATTCCTCCTTTTTTTTCTTTATCACTACACAACTTTTCCTGCATTTTACTACCCTCGTCCCAACTTTTTTTAAAACATGTTACTGGTATCAAATTCAAAATTAACACATATTTTCCATAAAGTAGTCAAATTTGTCATTTTCAATATTTGACATGATTTCTCTGTCCTTTTTGCAACAAGATATGAGTTTACGAGATTTGCAGATTATTACATTCTGTTTTTAGTCATATTTTCCACAACGTCCCAACTTTTTCTGATTTGGGGTTGTATTTGACAGTCTTAGAATCAAAAGACTTTTGAGATTGAAAAGTTGCTGACAAGCACAGAGATCAGTCAGTTCCTGAGGTAGCCCAGAGCTAGGCCATTCAGGGCTTTTTTTTTCAATTCTACTTCTGACAGACAATGAGCTAGAAAAGAGTAACAAGTATAACAGTACATCTGTCCATATGTTTTAGTAAGTGTGCAAGTGATGGCAGTTTGTATCAGCTGGAGACTCTTTAGTTAGTGAGCCATTATTGCATCTGGATATTAAAGTGTCAGCCAACATTTTCAAAACAAATTATGGCCATAGCTAAAAACTCTTAGCAGGTCTTTTGTAATTAGACATAGCATTCTTCAGATTAGATATGGTGTTACATTATGATTTTGATTTTGATGTAGTGTTGTTGTTGTTGTTGTTATGATTATGATATGTCACTTACATAAATTATAGGCACCAGCAACAATAACAATTCTACCACTCATGAATGTGTGTAAATTTACTAAATGTACTAAAGATACTACTAGTGCTAAAGATGCAGAAACTAGAGAAACAAAGCTCAGTGTGTATTTTTCCATGTTTTGCAAAGACACATATTAGGGTTTACTGTGCACATGAATGAACAATGATACTGAACTATTCAAAATATCATTCAAAGTAGCATTACCAATATATTTGACAGTTCCTATCAAGTATCTTCTAAGTCTTACATGCAAAACCCCTGTTGACCACAACAAATGTATAATGCAAATGACACAAAGCAAAACAGAAATATGTCACATCAACCTTTATTAATGCAGGTTGAAGCAGAAGAGAAAAGTAAACATATTTAAATCAAGCAATCCATGGACCCCACTTGCTGGGTTCAATTGTGTCACACTGTGGTACCAAGGTGTGCAAATAAGCTCTGGTGGTTTTGCCATCATAAATGGTCTTCCTGAGAAGCAGATGCTGGCAAATCCTATGCAAATACACTGCCAGCCAAGGGCCCAGGCACGTAAGGCGAGGCAGTGCAGAATGACATAATTGTCCCTTGTCTCATACTGCTGTTATGTACCTACATACAGAGTACCACACCACACCACACCACACCACACTAAAACTAGCATAGTTCGTAGAAAGCACTGAACATCCAAATAAGACATTCACAAAAAACAAAGGACATTTACAACACATTGAACACAATACAACACGACCTATATAAGAAAATGCAACAAAACACTGAACAGAAAACAATACAGCACAACACAACACTATAAAAAAACAACATAAAATTATATGATGTAATGCAAATGTAAAACTTAATACTTAAAGTTTAAATATTTTTTCTCAGCCATTTGCCTCTCATTTTCTCCCGAAGGTATGCTACATTGAGGTCAACACGCTGTAGCCTAACATATACCACAATGAAAAGGTGGGGGTGTGGCAGAGGAAGCCTGATTTCCATGAACTCTTGAATTTATCTCGTGTCTCATTACACATGCTGATTTGCCTACACCTAACATTGCACAGAAGAAACATCCAGGCAGATCCTGCAGGTCTCTGCTGAGAGGTATCAACTGCTGAAAACATCACTGGTTCATTTCACTGGGGAATCCTAGAGAACTCACATCTGCCATCGATCTCCACACCTGTGAGTCCCCTGCAGGTTAGTTCATGCCGATTCTGTGGGAAATTTTTAATAGCCAATGACCACTTTAGTAGGGTTTTATGCCATTTAACCAAATGATTGAGAGAAAATGTGCCTAATTCCAACGACCAATGGCACAGTTATGCTTAAGACTGTTCTCACAAAGCATGTTGATACAGTAGTTTGTATTTATTTTGTTTTGTACACAACAGCAGAACAGAGTTATTTTTGTGCTGTGCTGTTATGTCATCCGATAGTTATTTCCATCTCTATTACATCTAGGATGCCAGGGCAGAACCATGTGCTGTTGCTTTGCTGTTTGTGTTCACTGGGCAGTGGTAAGGAAATGCACAATGAATACAGTACAGTATAAAGTATAAAGCAAATGCTTTGGATGCTCCAATTTTACATCACATATTTATAATGGAGATATTATGCTTCAAAAAAACATCCATTGTGTATCTAATATTTAGTCGTATGTATTTTCTTCATATGGGGTCAGCTAACTGGCTACAGAACATCGGCACAGATCTTTTCAGATCTCGAGGAGACATAATGCTCGGAGGACTCTTTCCTATCAATGAGCTCACCAGCAATCTGAGCCAACGAGAGGAGCCTAGTGACATACAGTGTAACAGGTAAAACACCATCTCAACATCTCAAGTCACTCGGCCAACTTGCCTTCAAGGCTACAATGTTTCACTTTCTTTCCACAAAGACCAGATAATCATACTTGTCTTCCTATTGTCATGGTAATTTATGAAACTGTATCTCTTCTTCAATATCATACAAAACATACAAGACATTTATATCATTGATTAATGCTTAATGATAAGCTTCAGTTAAAGATGACATGTGATAGTAAAGTCATATAAATGATGGTAAATGTACTCAAAACTAGAGTGTAAATTATTGTGTGTGTTTATCAGGATCAACAGCCTTGGCCTGGGTCTGTCCCTGGTGATGAAGTTCTCGGTGGACAACATAAACGCTGACCCCAATGTCCTCCCGGGGGTGAGGCTGGGCTTCGAGACCTACGACACATGCCAACAGCCAGCTGTGATCATGAAGCCAACCCTACTCTTCCTCAGCAATGGCACCACAGAGGAGGTGGCCGTCCAGTGCAACTACACAGACTACGCCACACGGGCTGTGGCTGTCATCGGCCCATTAACCTCGGAAATGTCCTCGGTTGTCGGCAAGTTGCTTGGGTTCTTCCTGATGCCACAGGTTGGTTGACGATGACGTCTTAGTTGTTATACACCAAACCCAAACCCAGAGATACTGTGCGCGTCCACACACAGACACATACACACACACACAGTGCAAACAGTGCAGGTGAAAACAGTGTGAAACTTGAGCTCTAAGTGTCATCATTATAATTTCCTTCACTTTGATCAGATCAGCTATGGTTCCACGAGCGACAAGTTCAGCGATAAACAGCTGTACCCCTCCTTCATGCGCACCGTGCCCACAGACAAATGGCAAGTGGTGGCCATGGTGGAGCTGCTGAAGAAGTTTGGGTGGAACTGGGTGGCGGTGGTGGCCAGCGAGGACGAGTATGGACGGCAGGGCCAGCGGCAGTTCTCCGCTCTGGCGTCGAAGGAAGACATCTGCGTGGCCTACGAGGGACTCATTCCCATCTACAGCGACCCTGTCCCCACCATCAAGGACATCCTGGAGAGCGTGAACGAGACCAAGGTCGGGGTGGTGGTGCTCTTCTCTCTTGCTCAGCCTGCCGCCAAGTTCTTCAAAGAGGTCAGTCTTGGGGAGCTGCAGGGAGTAGGGCATGATGGACAATCTAATTCCATTGTGGTGCGGAAAATCCTTTAAAATATGCCAACTCAGGAGTACTCATTCAGTGTAGAAACAGGAAACAACAACTCACGTAAGAATCTGAATGGGTCAATTCATGAGCGTTATACCCCAAGAAGGGTTCTTTAAATAGTTTAAACTCTTCAGGTAAACTGCTACAGTACTAATTTATGATTAATATCATTACAAATTAGAATGAAAAGTTTATTATTTAGGGTGCCATGTTCTCTCTGTAATTCTGTATATGGCAATGATTTGGCATTCCTGTTTAACTGTTCTTCACACATACAGGTGATCCTCCGGAACATGACGTCAGTGTGGGTAGGCAGCACTGCCTGGGCACTGCATAATGACATCAGCACACTGCCCGACATCGACAAGGTGGGCACCATCCTGGCCTTCGCCGACATGAGCCCCCCACTGGTCCTGTTGGACCCCTACTTTCAGGCTCTCTTCTCCCAGATCCAACAGCAGAGGCTCAACCAGTCCTCCCATGACCCCACTTTGGACATCCCCTCCATGCACAACCCGTGCCCAGCGTGCTGGTACCTGTCCCCTGACAACATGAGCCTGGTGAATGGCACTCTGCTGCAGAGAAACGCCTTCAGTGTGTACGCAGCCGTCTATAGTGTAGCTCAGGCTCTGCACAGCCTGCTGGGCTGCAACGCCACCATCTGTCCACAGCAGTCCAGCTACAAAATCTACCCATGGCAGGTATTCTCTGAAGCTGGTGTATTTTATTTTATACTCACTTAGCAAATAGACTTTGCACACCATAGCGTAATGTGTGTTGAACGTAACAACAGTGTCTGTCCACAGTAAGAACTAAGCAATAATAGTCAAATATGGACCAAAGCTACAATTTACAAATCCTTTAAAGGAGAACTTGGCAACTATTTCAACGTAATAAACCCGTTTAGAAATCATTTGGATAGTTAAATGACCTGTGAAAATGGTGACTTTCCCCGCTGCGCCTAGCGTCCCCAGGCGGAAAACCAACCTTGCAACATTGAGACTTACCGTCCCGGAAAGAGAAGTGAGAAACAAGAAACTCGTTTTAAGTCGTGTTTCTTACCTTGTAACATCCACATAGTTCTGCCAAACTTATGCTAACCGTTCGCTAGCTTGTAAACAAATCCATGTGCTTTATCGTTACCTTTTCCCACAGTTTGAAATAGCATAATGCACAATTTCTCCAGCAGAGGGGGAAATCCTGCCAAGTTTCCCTTTAATGAAATAATTAAAAAAATAGGGAACTGTAGACTGGTTTTAGATACTGAGCAAAGTGATATGCTATGCTGTATTTACATCGCCATTCATTAGGATTTTATTTTCTAGTACAGGGATTTGTGAGCTGTTACACGGTTTAATCACATTGTTCTTCCCAAAAAAACTTCAATAAAAACTAAATTCTACAGTTTTTAACTAATTATTATTTATCTGCACTTTTAATCAAAATTAATTTCATTATATTGTATTCTTACCCCCTTCAGTTGCTAGAGAAGTTGAAGAATGTGTCCTTAGACATAAATGGAACTCATTTTGAGTTTGATGACGAAGGGAACCCCAGCATGGGCTACGATCTGCTGGTGTGGACCTGGGAAATGTCTCAAGTAAAGTTTAGAGAGATTGGACATTTCTATTTGAACCTGTCCATCAACAGCACACTCATTGAGTGGCACACAGTCTCTAATAAGGTAAGAACATGGAATACAGTCAAACTCTAATGAGACCATAACGATTATCTTATTACACAGCTTTTCATAATGCTGCAGAATGCTCCATTCAGTTGAATGGGCCTTCCCAACGTTCGGTGGTCTGCTATTCCTCGATAACAGACCGCTGTCAAGGAAAATGGGTTTTGTGCTTCTAATTCGTCTTTCATATCATTCTGCAATTAATCAGGTCACTTCTTGCATTGGACCTTGAAAGCAGACTGTTGATCAGCTTTGTTCTAAAGAATGTTTGATTCACGTCCAGCGTGTGTTGCGAACTATTTGTTTCTCAGCAAAAGCCAAAATAAAAATGTAAAGAGGTATATCATGTGGAGTTTATTTTTTTGTTTTGGCAAGTTCCTTTGACAAGGAAGTGATCATCCTCATCTACACACTGAATTACAGGCTCAGTCCCTGCCCTGTCATGCCTGATCATCCTTAAGCACACTATGTTGATATCGGATTTAGATTATATAGTATATTTAGTATTTTAGTATCATGTTTATCTTCTACTGTCTCTATTGTACAGTGGGGTTTTTTTAAAATGTATATTACCTTTTTTATATGTATATTACTTTTTCTGCTTTATCGGAAAATAAGTCTGGTTCGTCCTGTCGGGACTTATTTTTGTTCTAGGCTATACATTATCCCTTAGGCCCTAGGCCTACTTAAACTTTTCAGATGTGTCAGATTGATGACAGCCAGAGGAAGAGAGAAAGAGAATAATGAAGGGAGAGACAGAAAATCAGTGAGAAAAACATAGTATTTGAAAGTAAATCCAAGTCTTTCTGTCACAGGTCCCCCAGTCCACCTGCTCTGCCGACTGTGGTAAGGGAGAGGTCCGGCGTGTGAAAGGCTTCCACTCTTGCTGCTTTGACTGCATCCCATGCGAAGAGGGAACATTCCAGAACCATACCGGTGTGTCTGTCTGCTTAAATTAAAAGGGCTTGTGTTGGACAATTAGGGGCTATTTGGCTTGTTCTGTTCCTGGGGTGCATTTGTCAAAAGGTTGTTGAACAACTACCCTGGTTAAATGAGAGAAAGACTGCTGTTAGGATATCACAGATATATGCATGTTATCCAAGAAGTAGGTAGCTCAGTGAAATAGCGAATTGTTAACATGGAAATATAGTACTTGTGGCCTATTTCTAGCCTGACATCGCAGTCTTCAGAAATAATCATTGTGTGATAGAGTGATACTGTAAAACCTCATGAAATATATGCATGAAATATATACATTGAACCACATGAAATATATGCATTTTTCCTATGTTTAAACGGGGGTCTTAGAAGCCATCTGTCTAGCAGTGTTTTTGTTGCAAACAAAATCAACCGAAGCATGCTCAGTTGACGTGATCGACGAGGCACTGTTGCTCATCTGTCCATCATTGTACAAAGCTCAATTTGATTGGTCCGAACAGCTCTGGTTAAGGCATAGTTGCTCTACAACGGAACAATTCCAGACCGAAATTCCCAACCCTTAAATGTTGTGGGCAGGTCTAGTTCGGCTGGCATCCAGGCTAGCCTATCTGCAATCAAAACTACAACACAGATCTATTTAGATCAATAAATTAAGTATTTATGTCATACTGCATTTGGATTTCTTGGCAGAGATTTGATATTCTTGTGCAGATTCTTGTAACGGAGATATCCTATAAAATACTATTCAGCATCCTGGGCTAGCGTTTCTTTGAATAAACTTAAATTTATCATTCTTCACAGATGACATTCAATGCACCCTGTGTCCCTCGGATAAGTGGTCTACCCCCAGCAGCCAGTCCTGCGTGTACCCCACCTACACATACCTCACCTGGGACTGCTACGAGAGCCTGGGCCTGTTCCTGGCGGGGGTCGTGGTGCTCGTCTGTGAGGTCGCCGTTGGGGTGCTCTTCCTGCGCCACCGGGGCACTCCTATGGTGGACGCAGCTGGAGGGGCACTCTGTGGCCTGTCCCTGCTCTGCCTGATTGGATGCTCTGCCAGCCTCGTGCTCTTCCTGGGCACGCCAGGAGATCTGGTGTGCCGCCTGCAGTTGCCACTCAATGTCATTTTCCCGACCGTGACACTGTCCACCATTTTAGCCACCTCTCTACAGGTGAGAGGGAAAGCAAAAGCATCCACTGCAGAGTGATGCCTGGGCAAAGTGTTTGACCCTGAGCACCTTATGTTTTATTAGGGGTCCAAGCACCAAGCAGTATAACACATAACACATCCATTTTGAGAATTGAAAGTAAAATAAAAAGGATCCTCTGGAACATGGGAGTGATGTTTATTTGTTTCTGCCTCTTCCAAAGCAACCAAACCACTGTATATTTCATTCTTCCTCCACCCTTTATTTCAATTTTGTTTTTATTTGTTACCTTGGTGCATCCCCCTCTAATGCAGTTTGACTTGTTTAGTGTGAAACTCATGGTAGGCATTTCATTTTAATTTTCTCCGGATATTCTGTACCAACACACTAGCATCATGGCACCACATCTCACTTTCTCTTCCCCAGATTTTGTACGTCACCGAGTTCCCTGAGAAGATCTCTGCTCACCTACACACGTTTCGCGGTCCAGGCAGCTGGCTGGTGGTGCTAGCATGCAGCGGTGTCCAGGCAGGGCTGTGCGGCTGGTTTGTCCAGGAGGCCCCAACCCTGACGCACTTCCGCACGAATCTGGAGGTGAACTTTGTGACGCGCTTCCTCAGCTGCCCTGTGACACCACTGCTCAACTTTGGCATCTCACTGGGTTTCCCAGGTGTGCTGGCGCTTGTCTCCTTCATGTGCACCTTCATGGCCCTGAAGCCGGCTGGCCAGTACAACATGGCGCGGGACATCACCATATCCACACTGGCCTACTGCGTGGTGTGGGTGATCTTCGTGCCCATCTACACGGGCCTGGACGACAAGAATAAGTCCATCGCTCACATCTCAGTCACATTGATCAGCCACATGGGCCTGTTGGCGGCCTACTTCTTCCCCAAGTGCCACCTGCTACTGAAAAGGCCGGAGCTGAACACAGCAGACCACTTCCGGGCCTATCTGGAGGGGACCATCACACCAGCTCAGGAGCAACCGGCTCAGTTATCCAGGGAATGACAAATGCTAATATATTATACTGAACTGCCCATGAAGAGAATTCATAAAACTTCATGTTAGAATGAACGCATGTTCATTTAAAGGCATAAACCACACATTTGAAATGTATTTAGTATATCAGTTTAAGGAGAATCTTTATGTCCATCTAAACGGGCCTGAGCATAAAGGCGTCCTCTGCCTGCTCACATCAGTCATCTGGTTCTGTCATGTGGAAGGGACCATGACATCTCCTCAAGAAGAACCGGCTCAATGATACACATGTGACATATGCATATATATTTTACTACTATTACATAAAAGACCATTTATATAACTATATGTTTGACAGATGTACATGAAATGGGGGGCAGTCGTGGCCTACTGGTTAGCACTTCGGACCTGTAACCCGAGGGTTGCCGGTTCGAACCCCGACCAGTAGGCACAGCTAAAGTGCCCTTGAGCAAGGCACCTAACCCCTCACTGCTCCCCGAGCACCGCTGTTGATGCAGGCAGCTCACTGCGCCAGGATTAGTGTGTGCTTCACCTCACTGTATGCTGTGTGTGTGTGTCACTAATTCACGGATTGGGATAAATGCAGAGACCAAATTTCCCTCACAGGATCAAAAGAGTATATATACTTATACTTACACTTAAATGTATTTCATATTTCATTATTAAAAGCTTAAAACAGTAAACTTCAGCTGTGTCAATTAAATGAGTTCAAAGAGAGGCACCTTCTTCACAGCACTGTCAAGGAATCACTTATCAGACATATACTTAATGTAAGATCATGGCTATAGGTACTGTATAAAAGGATAGCATTCATTAATTTAACAGCATGCGTTCGTTCAACTGCACAAATGTATTTTTACAATATCTTCATTCAAAAGTAATGCCGTATAGATGTTTCACAGGCCCTCTGAGTAAAGATGGTATTTCCATTTACCGTGTTAATTGGTGGTCTATTGTCATGAGGGAATTTATAGAGCAACAATCTGGAATTATGTTAACCGATTTGTTATGTGAATATTTACCTTATATATATATATAATATAATATAATATAATATGTAAGGGATAATGTATAGAACGCCGGTCATTACTGGGAAAATAAGTCCCGACAGGGCGAACAGGACCCCGACGCGCAGCGGAGGGGTCTTGTTCCGCCCTGAAGGGACTTATTTTCATAGTAATGACCGGCGTTCTATACATTATCCCGCTTATTATACGGCTACTTGCCAAAACGAAATAATAAACTCCCCACGATATCACTTTAGCCTACATAACCTAGCCTATTTTTTACCGTTCATCGTGGCTGAGAAACAAATAGTTCGCAACAACACACGCTGCTGAACTTGAATCAAACATTCTTTAGAACACAGCTGATCAACCGTCTGCTTTCACGTTTGAATGAAGTTCCAGTCCTTGCGTAGTGAGTAATTATATGTTTGCAGCGGTAATTACATGAATATATTAATATCTTACCGCTAGAAATCCCATTCAAGTCAATGGAGCGTTCTACTAGCATTGTAAAGAGCCGTATAATAAAATATAATATAATATTGTATAATGTTATAATAAAGTAAGGGTATGTTGCAGTAGTAGTGATACTGATAACAAGATGACATTTTCTAAATTACTATTATTCGCAGGCCACTCTGGTAACATAATACCTGTAATTCTGAAAATGTCATCATGTTATCAGTATCACTACTACTGCAACATACCCTTATATTACATTATTTCACTTGTATTGGAGTAATATTTGACATGGTGTATCTATACTTTCACTTAAGTGAAGGAATTGTGTAGGCTACTTCATCCACCTTTGTGCAGTAGTAGTGATACTGATGCCATGATGACATTTTCTGAATTACAGGCATTATGCTACCAGAGACATGAGCCTACATTACAACACATAATTTCTGTGGACGTCACATGCTTCAGTAATAACACATTAGATTTATTTTAACAGTTGCAGCACTCTAGAATCATCTGAACATTCCAGACCAAGCCTGCAGTATCACCATAGAAATAGAATCTGATTATTTTCTATACAAAAGGTGACCATGGTTACAATGGTTAACTAGTCCATTTGTGTCATTTTTTGAACACGTAATATTTTAGATGTAAATAATAAAGCAGCTAAGTAAGCTGACAGAAGTTGAATAGGGCTACTCTTCAGAGGACCCCCTCAGGTATAACTTAGAACTACACTTATACAATGTGATATGTAAAAGTACTCAAAGTAAATGACATGCCACAAATAATGTAAAAAAACTGTATGGATAAATAAACATGGGTAAGCCAATCAGGTTTGGCTTATCTAATATGCTACACTGAAAATGTGCAGGAAATGGATGCAACAAAATTGCTCTATTTTTCATACAAACTTTCAGGGGCAGGAGAAAGATGGAAGACAGTGGGTTTCAGGAGCTTCGATACTGGATTCAGGACCAAATCACGGTCCAAGAAGCAAGGCCTGAAGTTATGGGCAGCAACACTTGCAGATCATCAAAGGATCTCGTAAAACTCAACCCAGCAAATCCGAGGAGAGTTGCTTGGAATGATGACGACAGCGACTCTGATGACAGTGCCACCTATGCCTTCCCAACTGCTGATAGGAGCAAAAAAACACAGGCTCTGACAGGTGATCAGAAGAGAATCTTCAACTATGTTAAGGAAAAGGTAAGGAGAGGAGAAAATAAAACAGACACAATGTCAAATTACACTTGAAGAACACAAAAAAAATGACACAGACAGAATCAAATAACAATGTTGATACAGAGACAGACACTGGTACATAGATTTAGTAGACATATATGTTGAGGTTTAGTATATTAATGTCACTACTGGAAAGACCACCTCAAGCTATCAATCAAGAGCCAAGTTCAGTGAGAGAGGCTATGTTCTTGCACACAATAATTTGTATAGCCAACTTAATTGTCTACACATCAAATGCTAAACTGAACATTAACCCTATTCCATGTACTCAATTTTCTCACTCAATAACGTTTAACGTTTGAATTTTGAATAGTGTTCAATAGCATTTTCTCATTTTGAATGAATGTCTCATTATGAATTAATGTCGCATCGGAGTGATTACTAGATAGATAGATAGATAGATAGATACTTTATTGATCCTCAAGGGGAAATTCAAGAGCGGTAAACAGTCTGAGTGGGAATGTCCTGGGGCATTACTATTCTGCAATGCCTATCGTCCAAACAGAAATTAATAAATAGTTTAACCGTACCTTACTGTTGTATTCGCCTTATTCACCAGGCGGCCAGAACGAGGCTACAGGGTACACCATCACACTTCAGTCCAGCAGATGGTGGTAATGCACTCCGTTTGCAAACTGCCCATGTAGATATTAGAAAGATAGATACCGCATTGGGCTCCAGAACGAACGTAAATAGCGACGCCATCTTGGTGGGGACAACAATCACTGGAGGCCAATGAAGGAACATGTGACTCTGACTGGAAATCAAACAGGTGTCTCTGATTGCCGGCAAGTGTTGCCCATAGACAGTAACGGTGTTGCCCCCAGCAATATGGCGGCCACGTTTACGATGCTACCTAATAGAACTCGACGGACAATGCGGTATCTAGCTTTCTAATATCTATGCACTGGCCTGCCAGAGTTACCTTCTTCTTCTTCTTCAATGAGTTTTTTTTTTTTTTTGCAGTTTGCAAACTAAGTGCATTACCACCATCTGCTGGACTGAAGTGTGATGGCAAGTGTACCCTGTAGGCTCTTTCTGGTCGCTGGGTGAATAAGGCGAATGATTGTCTTTAGAGGGAGTGACAAATAGAATCAAGTTTTGAACCTGTATTTACTCTTGACTTTTTCATATCTTACAGACGGTGACTGGGGGATTGAGGCAACAAAAGAGGGTGTCAGAGAGACGACAAGACCATGAGACACAGCATCCTACAGAGGGAAGAGGTCAAGGAGTGATAAGACAGAGGGGTAGAGAGAAGCAATCAGACATAAGAAGACATAAACATGATCTAGAGGTGCAAGACCTGGAAATTGAAGACACCACAGAAATAGAGCATCTACTAGGGTCGCAGTGTAAGGAAGAGGGAGAAACGCATCAGTTGAAACAGATGACTAGCAGCAGCTTGAAGGAAACTGAGAAATTGTCACCTGAAGAACCTGATCAGTCCGGAACACAAGAGAAGGTGAAGCAACCGAAAATGCAGGGGGGAAACAGGCAGCGGCAGAAGGAGTTGGAACAAATAAAATACCTGGAGAGAGATGAGAGAGACAGAGAGAGACTGAGCAAAGTGGAGAAAGAGGAACGACAGAGAGAAAAAGAACGTCTGGAAGAACTGGTGATCCAAAGAATGAGACAGAAGGAAATGGAGCAACACAATGAGATGAAGCAACAGAAAAAGAGGCAGAGACCAAATGAATCAAAAAGAGACATGAAAACATTTGGTGAGACAGAAGGCCAAAGTGAGACTCTGACCCAATGGCTGGAAAAGGCAACATGGTTAGACAACCAACAGGAGAAGACAGAAAGACAGCTCAGGGGACGTGTGAAAGAAACCAACGGTGAGGGCAATGGCAGGCAAAGAACTGAGGCAGAGCTAAACAAGGTGAGAAGGCAACGGGAAGAGTCTGATGGAAATAAGGGAACTAAAGTATCGGATCTGAGAGAGGAGAGATTGAGAGAAAATAACCCAAACTGGGTGCGAAAGCAGGGATGCAGGGAGGAGAGAGATACCAGTGGATTGGAAGAGATGAGAAAGATGCTAAATAAGCCAGAGCAAGAAGAGGACAGATGTAGAGAGGTGGAGGACAACACAGAAGCTCATCAACAGGAGGTGGAGAGCGAAACAGACTCTACGGACAGTCTACAGATGTACAGGAGAAACCTGTGGCTGCTTAGAGAGGAACATAGTTTGACGGAGCTTAACGAAGAGGTGGAAACCGAGAGGCACCAGGAGGCCAAAAAACACAATCTCTCAGAGGAAAGTGAAACAGACTCACAAAGCCAGGAGGGAGAACAGACAGACAGTCAGACAGACAGTCAGACAGACAGACAACAAGAAGTGGACTGGGACAAACTTGAGAATGACATCCTCTCCCTGACAGACCCAGAGGAGAGAAGCGAGTGCAGCATGATCTCTGGGGAGGATGAAGTCCGTTTTCAGAGTAGTTTTCAGTTTTCTGATAGAGATAGGAGTGTGAGGAGAAGAATTATTGGATGGGTCAATGACAAATTGAAAGAGCGATATCAAAGAAAGATAGTCAGAACAATGCAGAGGGAAAAGCATGAGGGCCAAGAAACATATGTCTCAGGCAAGCTGCAAAATTTCAACCTACATAATTCAATTATTTAAAGTAATGTATGTTAATATCTGATTATTCCAGGGTAACTGTGAGCTGTATACCCATATATTTGTTTTATTAAAGATATGTCTGTCAATAATGGATAATTATGATTTTTTTTTCAGGGTTTACTCTTGCATCGCTGGGGCTGGGTAGGATCTGCACCCGCGCTGAGCGAGAGCAGGAGAAACGAATCCAGCTCCTGAAGGCAGAGGCCAGACGGCAGGATATGGAGTCCAAGTGGCTTCAATGGGAAGCAGAACGGAAGAGAAAGAAGGAGGAGAGAAAGGCCAGAGAGAGGGAGGAGAAGAGCCGTGCCCAGCTGGCCTGGATCCTGCAGCAGAACGAGAAAGCCGACAGGAACCTGGACAGTTACAACAGCCAACAGATGTACACCAGCGCCAACACACTGGAGAAGGAACAGATAATTGGTTGGGATGGGAGGACAGAGTGAAATACACCTACCGCCTATGAAAAGCTTGTTTTGTTAAGCTTAAAAAGCTTAAAAAGTTATCAGTCCAGTCACATTTAGGCACTATTGCATCATCTTTCAACTAATAAATGTTTCATTGACAAAGGATGCGCCTTGATTTTCTTAAAATTGCATTATTAAAGTGTTATTGCAGAAAGTAAAAATAGTTTAACAAAGTAAGCAGAGACATGAGGCCTGGATGTCTGTACCCATACTTACTCTACTGAAATTCTTGATGAAATCATGGTCATCACAAGTCTATATCCACAATTCACCAAACATATTCACAAGCTCAAAAGCTGAAAATACAAATTAATGAACTAATAATCATATTCAAATAAACAAAAGGGTAATTATACCATTGTGCTTAAAATATGAATATTTTGCAACATATTACGTAAAACTTCCTGGCAACCAAGCCTCCCACCTCAGCAGATTTTACTATCAATATTCAAACCAATGGAGCATTTATCGACAGTTGGTAAACAAAGCATTACACAATCACAATACTAAAAAGGGTAATTTACCTACGTTTCGAAGAGCTGTTGCTTTACTACAAATAATTTCTATCTGTATTAGCAGAGACTTTCTAACGAGGAGACACAGTACTCAAAAAATCCTCCACAGAAATGCATGGGGTTAGTTTGTAACGGCCGTTGTCTACACATATCCCACCCCTTCCTTGGCAAAACGTCGACATGTGAATACATTGAGCCAATCATGTGGTGTGAAGTGAATACATTGAGCCAATCATATGGTGTGAAGACTTCGTGCCAATCATGTGTTGTGAACTCGCCGCTGGAGCAAGATTGGTGTCGTGAAGCCTTGCGCACGCGCATTTCTGCCGAATAGGATGCCAGACGAGTGCCCAAAAAGCGTTGCAATATGGCCGCTGAGTGGAGGGACCTGCCTAAAAGGACTTTGGTATTAGTTTCTCACAAGGAGCCAAATATCTCACGCTGTGTGTTTTACTTGTACATAAAACACAACCCTGCATTCCACATACATTTCTGTATATTTATACCGTGGAAATCCAGAGTTCTCGCGGGAGCACAATTTCAAACGGAAACATCAAAACGGAAACTGAAAGTAACTCCCCACTGCCCCATGGTATAACTTGGCCTATGTTGTCCCAAATTGTTTCATTCTTTTTCCTAAGAAAAAGAAGGGGGGGGGGCGTTGATGGGGGGGTGTGAGGAACCAGTGATGCGCTGAGCAGTTTTCACCATCCTCTGCCGTCCTTTCCAGTCGGAGGCAGAGCAGTTGCCATACCATACTGTGACACAGTTGGTGAGGATGCTCTCAATGGTGCAGCGGTAGAGGTTTTGAAGTTCACCAGGATCTGAGGAGAGAGGTTGTGTTCTTTAGTCTCCTCAGGAAGAAGAGATGCTGGTGAGCCTTCTTGGCTCAAGGTAGAGGTGTTGAGGGTCCAAGAGAGGTCCACAGAGATGTGGACACCCAGAAACATGAACTGGTGACATGCTCCACCTCAGTCCTGTTGATGAGGATGTGGCTTTGTGTGCTAGCTTTTGACTTCCTGAAGTCCACAATGAGGTCTTTGGTCCTTTGGTGTTGAGAGCCAGGTTGTTGTCGGTGCTCCGCGATGTTAGGTGCTGGACCTCCTCCCTGCAGGCTGTCTCATTATTGTTGCTGATGAGAGCAATCACCGTAGTGTTGTCTGCAAACTTGACAATGGTGTTAGAGCCATGTACAGGTATGCAGTTGTAGGTGAAGAGGGAGTAAAGGAGGGCTCAGCACACACCCGTGTTCAGGGTGAGGGTTGAGTGGGTGAGGTTATCTAATCTAACAGACTGCGGTCCAGAATCTAGTTTCAGGGAGGGAGGTATTGATGTCCAGTTCACTGAGTTTGGTGATCAGTTTGGAGGGGATAATGGTGTTGAATGCTGAACTGAAGTCAATGAACAGCATTCTCACATAGGTGTTGCTATTGTCAAGGAGGGACAGGGCAGAGTGAATTGCCGTAAAGATGGCATCCTCTGTGCTCCTGTTTGCTCCTGCAAATTCTCTTGAAGCATTCTATACTGCAAACAAAATCTACCTCTGGGTACAAATAAAGTAACTTAAACTTGAACTTGCACTAGTTATAAAGTTATTCATCTAGCTATTAATTCACAGGACATGCAATCATTTTACTAACACAAATGTTATGAAGAAATATGGGTAACACTTTATGGTAAAGGTACATGAATTATCATGAATTCATGCATGAATTAATTCATGATTTATGCATTACTTCATTCCTTTATATCCTATGAATCGTCAGGAATTGACATGAATTCATATACTCTCATTCATGATGACCTCATGTATGAACAAAGAGCAAGTTTTAAAGTCCGCACATCCAAATGTCTGACCAAACGTCTGAAGAAGGGTGATTACCCGAAACGTCACGGAAAAATAAAAACAAGTGGGAGCAGAAAACCCTGGTTGAAGCGGACTTTTTCTCATGTATGAACAACACATCAACTAAAGCATTAGGTGTGATGGGTATATCATTATGATTTATGATTTCTTAAGCATGATCATCATGATTACATGAATTTTAGGATAATTGCTCATGCATTCATCATGTATGTGGCCCCTCAAATAAATTAGTGAATAATGACATGTGTTTAGAGAACTCCAAAGTTATGTTCAAATCAGAATTTGAGCAGTGATGACCACATTTTTGGCAGAAAAATAAAGTCATGATCATGGTTAATACATCATAATTCATAATGATGTGCCCACCGTACCTAATACTTTAGTAATGTGTTCATGTATGAGGTCTACTATGAACTATGTAAACTATGTGAACTACTATGAACTCAGTAAATTCCTGATGATTAATTAGATATTAATGAATGAAGTAATACATAAATCATGAATTAATTAAAGTACCCTTACCGTAAAGTTTTACCGAAATGGGTGAAGGCCTTTGTAACTTACTCCGAGACTACATACATTACCAACCCAATTCGCTTCAATTATGTAAATGTAATGTAAATCAGGTTTTATGGCCAAGTATACTTGGGTATACAAGGAATTTGGTCTCTGCATGTATCCCATCCGTGAATTAGTGAACACACAGGTCACAAATTGAAGCACACATTAACCTGGAGCAGCTGCCTTGCTACAGTGACGCTCGGGGAGCAGTGAGGGGTTAGGTGCCTTGCTCAAGGGCACTTCAGCCGTGGATGTGGGCATGGGAGACTAGTGCTCAACCTTTCCACCACCCACATTTTTCCTACTGGTCGGGGATCGGGTTTCAAGCCCGAAGACCTAACCAGGCCACAATTTTAAACTTTACATTTCATCACTACACATCTTTCTTGACCCTCAAAAAACGTAAGTCTCATTTGTCAAATACCGTGTGCCTGCTCAGTTATAAAATTTTAACAATTACATTTTTCAAAGGTTTTTTCAGGTAATTAACATGGGCATAATACTAGATTTTTTTTCTTTTTTTCACAGCCTGTATCCTTGATCTATTGGCCAAGGAAGATTTCTGTGAACAATATGAATTAATTTACATGGTATAATGACATCCGCCCAATGAAAGTGCCCAAAATCGGCATTTTGGCAACCATTTTGTTTATGCTAATTCGATGGTCATAAACTCAAAATTCAGCTTGGGAACAGGGCTAGTTGGATTCAGCACACCTTAATTATGTTAAAAAGTCCTGTTCCCAACTTTTACTAAAAAATGCCTCTAGAAAGCAAAAAATGCCGCTAGGATCTCAAAAATATCACCTGTCTAAA
This sequence comes from Alosa pseudoharengus, assembly GCF_046254945.1. Lineage (NCBI taxonomy): Eukaryota > Metazoa > Chordata > Actinopteri > Clupeiformes > Clupeidae > Alosa > Alosa pseudoharengus. The sequence goes on from NW_027468837.1 coordinate 23,241,769, forward strand.
AAGCCAAGCCCAGTTGGCATGCATTCTGAAACTAAATGAAGCTGACAGGAAACTTGATGAATATAATGGCAATAAGATATACTCCACCGAGAACAAATTCTTTAGGAAACAGATGATTGGCTGGGATAGGAACAGAAAATAAGATCACCTTTATACTGTATAGTTCACATTCCGTAATTTGCAAAGTATATAATAGCATAATAGAAAAGCATGTTTGGCGATCGTGCAGGAGTCAACTGCGCATGCAGGAGTTGTGTAGGATTCCGCCAGGCAAGGTAGAGGGCTGCACGCGGGCTGCCATAACTTGCTGAGTTGAAAAAACATGTTGCATGAACAGAGGGGGAGACGCTGGAGGAACGGAGCTCCGCGCTGCGGCGCTGGTGCTCGGTTGCTCGGGTTTAATAGGAGTGGAAAGATAAACTGATTGTTGGAGAAGGTGAAGCAGGTCTGCTTTCCTTGCAGAATGAGGGCAATCGATCCCATGCGCATCCAACTCTGCTCTAATCAAAGATATGGTCCGTGGAGTAAGTCTCCTTCTTCGGGTCATGCGGCGGCTATCGCTGTTATTATGGCAGTGATCCACTAGCATGCGATGCGAACTCCGCGACGCAGTACCAAATCGCGACGCTACCCTCCATGAAGACGCTTTGATGGGCGTTCCCTTTTGTAGATGGGTGGAAACAGCAAGGCAAGAGCAGGTAGCCTAGTAAATAACCAACCAAGAAACTTCATAACTTCATAACACCCAGGGGCGGACTGGGACCAAAAATCGGCCCTGGCATCATGGACGGATTATGAACTTTCAGGCCCCTGGGCCCAGATGTATTAAGGGCCCCCCACTAATTGTCACATATGTGGAAGGGGGGTTTGGGGGTCCTCCCTCAGAAATGTTTTAATTTGTTTGATGTGATTTCCTGTATTCTGGTGCATTTTGGGGATGGCCAATCCTAAATTCAATAGCCTACATGTACATCCTGATGTGTTGATATTGAGGCAATGATTTCATGCAAAGGCTTGGGCTTCAGGGCCCCCTGACCCCTTGGGCCCCTGGGCCTGGGCCCGGTAGGCCCGTGCAGTAATCCATCCCTGCCTGGCATATTTGGCCCAAGCGGCCCTCAAATCGGTCGGGCACACCTAATTACACCTAAGTACACCTAAGTACAAAATCTTTGCATTGCCCTTAAATATGCATATATTTTCAACTGTCATGGAGCACTGAAAGTGATGTAGGCCTCATTGGTTATCTCTCTGCCTGATCAGAGGTAGGCATGGAGCATATGATCTCCATATTCAAGTAGGCTAACAAGCAATTATTAAAGAAGAGTTTCTGCTTGAATTCAAAGTATCATTTCAAATTATTTAATGGGCTACAATTGACAGCAGCACCAAAAATTACTGAAGCCTATGTGTAAAGAGTTATATTACCCAGATTGTCTTAGACATTAATGTAATTTATACCAGTTATCACTGTAGGACAACTGAAACAACACAAAATAAACAGGGCTGTTGCTGGAAATATGTTATTACTGTAGGCTATACTACCTACCTACATTGCTGGTACATTTTGGAACAGTACAGATACATGAACTAATTAGCTTTAGTGTCTTCCAGTAGCCTGTCGTGTAGGTTATATATACTGTAGCTTAGTTGGCTTGTGCATGACGTGACGTTTTGTAACCTACATTTCCGTCAGTCTACAGTCTTTTAGCCCTTCTTTACCATGATAACCCTTCCAAGATAGAACCCTTCTCTACTTTGAGAGACCAACCACCACTCATGCCATCAATGTTGAATTTTGGGCGTCTGACGGAAACTGATCAATCTGACCAACAATTAACGTCGATTTGACACTATTTTGCTGTCCAGGTTTGCAAATCATTCATTTAGAAAATTCTATTTGTTATTATAATCACAGCACGGCCTTACTATGTTATCATTAGGCTACCATATCATTACATTATCGCAATTAATAAGTCATCATAATCATCATAGTCAGCATGGCATGTCACCATAATACCTCCATGCATGTCACAGCCTACCTGCTCCACCACTGAGTTCTAATCATGTAGCCTCAACTAGGCTCACACTCTCCACCTGCTCACTGTCCCTTGCTCTGTATGCTTGCTTACATCCTCGTTCAAACTCAACGAACTTCAACATGTTGCTGACATATGCTAGCCTACTTGCAATATTGTATTTTTGAAGCTTCTACATTGGTGTTAATTTTGCACAATTGTCACTACCGGAAGCCGCCGCAATTTCGTGTAGGCAACTTCGATTAACTTTTGATGCGCTCACAGAATCCTGGCTCTGAGCCAAAATGGGAGGGGTGGGGCCTGACGTGAGCTCACCACCTTTCCCGATTTAAATTCTTCGTTTTAGCCCGTCCCTGCTCAGTAATTTCAGTTTCAGGAAACGTACACTAACACATCTCACCACCTTTCCCGATTTAAATTCTTCGTTTTAGCTCGTCCCTGCTGGGTAATTTCCGTTTCTGATTGGATTCTGGGATCCCAATGTGTTCGTATCGTGGTCAACCATGTGAATCGATGAAGCAGCCTTCTGAACCTGCTAGAAGGTGTAGATGGCCCCTTCTAACCCATAACTATGAGGCTGATTACGATTGATAATGCCCATTCAATCGATTGATAACGTTCGAAGCGGGTGGGAAAATTAGGTTTTGTCTAGGCTACGTGATGATGGACCTTCTCTGCATATTGCTCTGCTATTGAATCCTCACGGATTCATTTGCATAAAGTTGGGGATTGCTGAACTTGCCACAGCACTCGTCGCACCGCATACCCAGAATCCTATGCGGGTGCGGAATTCGCTTCTCATAGAAATGAATAGGGACACTGCGTCGCGGTGTTCGCATCGCGTGCTAGTGGATCAGGGGCGTTAATCCAAGGGGCGGGCAGAGAATTGTCTTTCAAACTGCCTAGGCATGCAATAGGCCAGCGCTACGACCATATCCGTATCCGGTCGGCAAAACGGCAAATACACCCTTCTTCGAAAGGAATGACTTAAGTGCATTGTGTTGCTCAACTTTCAAAGAAAAGCACAAGTCCAACTCCTCCAAAGTTGACGCCAACGCCGATTCAAACAACCGCTCTTCGTTCGCCATTGACCTCTCCAGAATAAGTCCCGCCTCCGTAACTTCCGTATCCATCCAACTTCCGGGCGTGGATTGTCTATGGGAAATAACATGGCGTTTCGAAATATCATACCAGTAAAACATCTGTAGGTAGCGAAGTTGAAAAAGCTGGTGGGCAGATTGGCCTACACACTTCTGCCATATAGTTTCCACTGGATTTTTTGATTGTCGGTGCCGTTTAAGTAGTATACTATAGACTATACTACTTAAACGGCACCGAAAATCAAAAAATCCAGTGGAAACTAGATGGCAGAAGTGTGTAGGCCAATCTGCCCAGCAGCTTTTTCTACTTTGTCACCTACAGAGTTTGACAGGTACGATCTTTCAAAATGCCATGTTATTTCCCATAGACAATCCACGCCCGGAAGTTGGATGGATACGGAAGTTAGGAGGCGGGATATATTCTGGAGAGGTCTATAGCCACCCACCTTCCTTGTTGTTCACCGTCGTAGGACTGTCATCATCCTGTTAAGCCCGCCTTAAGACTCTCTAACAAAATAGAGCGCTGTGATTGGATGACGTCCACGACGTCAGCCAATAGAAATTCTATGGTTTGATACTAGACGTACAGGTTGAGCAAAGGGTGCATCTAGATTTCTAGGCTAATGAATGGACCCTTTCAACAATAAAAACAAAAACAATGCTTGAACGTTCTATTTGGGCCCCAATCTACTTCCTCTGTATTAAGATAACATATGGAATGTTAAAAAGGAAGTCTTGTGGGCAACTATGATGCTGATAATGGAACTCTCTTGAAAGGGATACTGCGTCGCGGAGTTTGCATCGCATGCTAGTGGATCACCGGCGTTAGAAACAGGTGATCGATTGGATGCCCGTGAAGGCGCTGGGGAAGCCAATCTGCGCGACCAGCGTCTTGGCTTCTGGCTTGACCAGACATATCTTGCGAGCGGAGTAACACCGATGCTGCAACTTCAGCAGGTAGACTGTGAATAAGTAACCTGACTGATTGAAGAGGCGTGGCAAATTCCGTCATGCTCCTCCCAAACTTCCGTTTGTAAACGCCATTTCATCTAAATATAAATATTATTTGTCATTAAATTCATTTTAATTATTATTTCAATTTTTTTAGGCATTTTTTTACTTTCACCAATAAACATTTAAAATATATTTTTTGTGTCTTGTCCATTTTCTGGGGGGGGGGGGGGAGTTTCAAATAACAGCTTCACTAGACAAACTATAATTTGATATTCAACATTTTCTCCCATCTGCATGTGCTTCAAAGTAGGCTACAGGGGAAACAATCTAGCCTAAGAACAGCCTGCATGATTGAATCACATTCATGTTTGAGTATATTGCATGAGTGTTAATGTTGATTTGTTTGATGCTTGTGTATGTGTGTGTGTGAGTGTGAGGACACATCTTGCTAGCTCTGCTTGGTTCTGCCTATCTGTTTCCATCTGTTGAACACATTTTCACACACATGTATTGAAACACACATACCCATGGCATGCTAAAAGCTTTGACTTTCTGGTAAGCTCGTGCGCACACAAAAGTTTCCGGTGACTTTCTTGCACCCTGCGCTTCAGATTATGCTGTTGAAGATTCTTCAAACAGGCATTTGCTTTGACTTTGAGTTTGCTTTGACTTTGAGTTGAAAACCTTGAGGGTTGGCGCCCCCTAGCTTAATGCGCCTTATCCAACTTGGTTACGGTTGCTAACAACAGGATCACTGTTGCTGAAGTCCGGCATATTTCCACGCAAGTCTTTCACAAGGTCAGGAAGGAAGTTTAACAATGCTTTTAATGGTTTAATATAAAATATATAATAATATAAACCTCTCTCACAGTTGTCACTCGTCAAATAGGCTGCAAGCTGTAACTTATATAGATTTCCATTTCTTGTTGCAGAAGGAAAGGTAAAAAATATAATATTTAAATATTATGTTGCTTTTGTATTTGTCTGTCGCTTTGGACAAAGGCATCTGCAAAATCCCATAACCATAACCATAAAATACAAAAAAAAAAAAAAAAACGCCGGAGTATGCAAGGCCTGCACTTTTCTATACGTTTTTGTCACGGATTCTTCTAGGATTTTCGGGGAGAAAATGCCACGAGGAAGGTCGGCCACAAGTGTCCTCTCCGATAGCAGCGATATGGATATTGACGGAATTGGTAGGCTAAAATGGAGAATATCTGCATATAGTCACATAGGAACATTTTAATGTACAAATGTTAAATTTGATGCGTCTTTGCGCATTGCGCATACAAGTGGCCTTACATGTGTTGTGTTGTGTGGTGCACTTCAGCTGACACGGAGATGGTCAAACTTCAGAGACAGTTCCGAATAATGGAAGGAGACCGGCAGGCCTATACCATCCAGTCACAGGAGCTCATACGCAAGCAGCGGTATGTCTATTTCTTGGGTAGCCTAGTATAGCCTACAGTTGACTCGTGTTGACTCGGCGTCAACAACATGCCAGGCTACGTTGAAAATGTAATATACAAATACAAATATAATTTAATTATGTGGGAAACACTGTTAAGGGTATTATTTGCATGTAACAACATATGTGTCAATAGCCGTTGTGATTCCAAACTCAGTGATGCAATTAAATTAGCAGATTATGCATACGTGTGTGTCGATACATGTGTTTTAATGACAGTTTGTGAGAGTGCAAGTTGTTTTGTGTAATGTATCGCATGTGTGTAGGCTGGAGATTGAGCGTTTGCGTAAGGAGCAGGATGAACTGCAGAAGAGTCTGCGTGCATCGGATTGTGCGTCACGGCGTCTGCAGGACAGTGGGGATACAGTGCAGCTGCGCTCTCTCCTGACACAGAAGGACGAGATCGAGGATCAGATGGACACAGAGAGGCAGAACCAAGCAGAGCTACAGCAAGAGGTATACTCACACACACACACACACACACACACACGCAATGATGTACAACAAACAAAATCACAAACATCTACATTCACACAGGATTCAATCATGTAGGCTGTTCCTATATTCCTATGTTCCTATGTTTCTATTTCTTTTTAATGTACTTCAAAGCACATGCAAGTGGGAGAAACATGTTTAAGAATGACAACCCAGGCTTGAAAACACATTTAGTCATATCTTGCATATAAAATGATAGTTTCCTATGTAGCAAGTAGTAACTAACTGAAGTAACTTGCAAAAAAAAAAAGCTATATGTGGACAAAATCTCATTAAAAATCAGAGGTCTTCTGCTGTCAGTTTACCAACTGGGGATATTAGAAGTCCATGCTTGACTTGTAAGCTAATGTTCTGTTTCTGTTTCTGCTTTGCTGTGTGGACCCTGGTGGACCAAGATCTCTGAGATGCAGAGGAAACTGGAGGAGGTGAAGCGAGGAGAGGTGAGCGTTGCTCAGAGTGCCATGGACCAGACTCGCCACACACAGAAGGCCACCCGCACACTGGAGAACAAACTTGACCGGGTGAGAAAAGTGCTGCAAAACACTACCGAGCATACACTGGACATACAGTGCAAGTCAAGTCAGGGCATTATGAAAGACCTTCTTGGCATGACATTATAATGATATGTAAGGGATAATGTATAGAACGCCGGTCATTATCGGAAAATCCCGACAGGGTGAACAGGACCCCCAATGCACTTATTACACGGCTACTTGTCAAAACGAAAAAATAAACTCCACAGGATATGACTATTTACATTTATTGGTTATTGTTTCATTGTGGCTTTTGCAGAAACAAATAGTTCACAACACACGCTGAACTTGAATGAAAAATTCTTTAGAGCACAGCTGATCAACCGTCTGCTTTTACTTTTGAATGAAGTTCCATTGCAAGAAGTAACCAATCTACTTGCGGAGTGAAAGATGTGAATAAGAAGCACAAAACCCGTTTCCATTAACAGCGGTAATTATATGTTTGCAGTGGTAATTACATGAATATATCTTACAGTAGAACGTTGGGAAATCCCATTCAAGTCAATGGAGCGTTCTACTAGCATTGTGAAGAGCCGTGTAATAACTAAAAATATAGTAGATGACAGTGACCTTAAATTAAATGGAAGTTTCCTTGTCTGTCACCTCTGTTTGTTATAAAGGTAAGGCTAAACACACTTGACTGGAATGTGTTGTTTGTTGTTGAACCTGTTGTTTAACAATCAGCTAAGTCTAATGTAAAATATCCAAGTTTATAATAAATTGCTTATATGTGCTCTTCCTTAAATGCTACCAGGATGACTACACCACATTTTTCCATAGCATACTGATAGAACCATGTTCATGTAGAAAAATACATCAGGCCTTCTGTTCCAATCTCTCCTGGTCTGAGAGTTACAGTAGGTCTGGGTCTTGTGTCCTTGACAGGCCCTAACTCGCTTTAGCGAGCAACTGACCAGGAACAGCCGTCTGAGAGAGGAGCTGGAGACATTGCGTGTGGAACGTGTGCGCTTCCAGCAGCTTCTTCGCCGTCTGGAGAAGGTCAGAGGTCATGGCTTATCCAATCAGTCCTTATTATGTGAAATACACTGTCCCTACCTAAATTCATTGTCCCTACCGTCAGCCTACAGAGGCAGGGCTTTGCATTATGTTTATTGTTATTTATTTTATTTTTGAAGGAGTTACTGGAGATTCGCAAGGAAATTGGAGACATTATCAGCATGTCCACTGCTGCTTATGATGCCAGGTGAAGATGTAACTTAGTGTTTCAGTGATGGCTTATGTGTGTATTAGATAACTGCTCTCTTATATTCTGCACAAACAAATATGTTAAAGTTCAAGTTGACTGGTATTTAGGAGACACTCACCACAGCGGGTTCTGGAATCAAACTCAGGCTAACCGATTTGTCTGGTGTTGATGTTACCACTGCTCCATATTACAATCAAAGCTAATCTAGGTTAAGTAATTTTGAGATTATTATATCAAGAGAATGTGTTTGTTTGTGTGTCTGTGTGTCTGCTGCTGCCTCAGGGTGGAGGCCCAGGCGAAGATGACCATGCTGAAAGAGAAAGCAGTGAAGGACCTGGCGCAATACAGTGCTGAGATGAAGGAGCTGGAGAGGGTCATCGCACATGAACGGCGACTCAAGGAGTTCATGAGCACTAAGTGTAACGAGAGGAGCACCCAAGATGAGGGCCAGGACATAGCCAGCAAGCAAGGTGTCCCTTAGGAAAAATCACTATGGTTTCCTTTGGTTTTAATGCAGTAACTATGGTTTTACCATAGTACTCCATGGTGATAATGATCATCATGCTCCTAACCATTACGCTCCTACTATGGTTTATGCATAGTTCTTCATAGTAGCTTTGGTACCACCATGGTTCCCCTATCGCACTTCATGGTGACTGTGGTACTACTATGGTTTCAACATGATAACCGTGTAACTACTATGTTTTTTTAACAGTCAATGAAGTTGGGTTAGGAAAAACCATGGTTTATAACTTCTGAGGAAAACCATGGTTAATGACCATGGTAATGTTAGGGTTTAGCCCTTGTTAGGAAGATTCTAAGGGCCCAGCACTGACAGGGCGCCCCCAGAGGTCCCAGAATCATTGCCTGTCATAGGGATTCAATTTTCTAGCAGCGCCCCTGTTGGGCAGGGTGCTTATTTATCAACTATAGTGATAAACCATGGTTACCCATGAAAACAAAAAAACATGGTCATGGTTACCCAAAAAAACATGGTTATTTTGTCATAGTAAAACCATGGTTAATTTCCGTAAGGGGTGTCTGTGTAAACAAAGTAAGTGAGTACATGTGGTTGTGTACGAGTTGAATCAGTTGAGTGTCTGAGTTTCAGCTTTGAGTCGTAAACCTTTATGATAAAAAGAAATGTGTTGTGGTTATATTGATAGCGGTGATGGTGATGATGTCTTCCTGACAGAGATGAAAGACCAGAGAAGGATGGAGTCAGGAGAGGACAACGTGGAGACTCTTGAGGAAGTGTTCCGCAAGATCCAGACTGTGACTGGAGAGGATGATTTGGACCTGCTGGTGACTAAGTTCATTCAGGGTCAGTGCATTTACTGTAATATGGAAACCTATTCCTCATTTATTCATTCATTCATATAGCCCATACTTCAGTGTCAAGTTTTCATGCCTTTTATCATGCCCTTAGAAAGTCATCTATTTTTTAAATGTGCTTGTGGAAGGGCTACATGTATGTAATTTGTTTTGAAATAAAATTGAATAAAATAGTTGTATAAATGGTACCTGAACTCTTATGTATTCCTCAGGCAGATAGTTATTAGAATTGTTTTGTAATAAGATTATACAGTATTTACGCAATAAATCAACTTCATCAAATTCACTCTTATGGCACAGAATCTTGGTAAAATACTTTCTTTTAATATGAACAGAAACTTGGCAGGATAGCTCTTTGTCTCCTCCATTGTCTTTTAAATCTTTAGTTTAAAGAATCCTTTCAAAACCAGTTTCCATGTCACTTAGACTATATGAAAGCAAGCATGTGTTGCATGCTCTGTGAGTGTTGATACACAATAGAAATTGGCACTGTTTTACTGTATTAACCTCTAGAGGGCACCATACTCCCACTTTTGGGTCTGGTGGGCAAACTTTTTGGCTCAAGGGCCGCATTGCATTTTGAAAAGATTGCCCAGGGTTTAGGCCAGCCTATATCTAACATATGTGGTAATGAGTTTATTGCCAAATTATTTGATAGCAGAAATGCTATGTCACAACAGAGGGGCATATGTTTCTTTTTTTTTCTTTTTTTTATTGGAAAGTAAACTGCAGGCAACTACAGGTGTGAGTTATGGCCGCTGTCATGGTGAATGCAATGACAACATGTGCTCTGAAGTGTTGTGTAATTAAATGTTCATCTGCACTTAGTGGAGGACCAGAACTTTGCCCTCTTCAACTATGTGAATGAACAGAACAACCAGGCAGAGACTCTCAGGGATGAAATTAATCAGGTCAGACAATGAATGTACTCTCCTACTAGAATGTGAAGAGTTAAAAATGAATATTCTGCCTTTTGAACTATATGTATGTAATGGAGGTGGTACATCCTGACATTAAATTTGTCCATTTGTGTGTGTGTGTGTGTGTGTGTGTGTGTGTGTGTGTGTGTGTGTGTGTGTGTGTCACAGACCAAAGAGGAGCTGGAGCAGTTCCATCTGGTAGGGCAGCAGCAGGAGCAGGAGCACCATGCCATGCTGAGGGGGGTGGAGGAGCAGCAGAGAGGTGCCCAGGCGCAGGCCCAGGAGCACGAGGCTCAGGCCAACGCTGTCAGCAAGATCCTGGACCAGATCAAGACGGGTAGAATAAAACAGCATGGCTCCTCCAGGCCAATTCAGCACAGACCTTTCCAGATCCACTAATGAGCCTCACTGAGCACATAATCACCAGTTTGACCTTACGTGTGTGTGAATGTGTATATGCATGCACAGGCCTGTGTGTGAGTATGTATGTACGTTTATGTGCACAGATGAGTGCATGGTGTGTGTGTGTGTACACTGACATGTCTCTACAAATGAAGGCCAGTATGGGTTCTTTTCAAAAAGAGCAGTTGAGATGCAACAAATGATAACTGAATACATTTGTACCTGAATGCACTGGCATTTAAAGCAATGTAAGCAAACTAAATTAGATTGTTTGTTTTTCTATGGCAGGAGTGAACAATTTGTTCCAGACGATTGACTGTGACAGTGCCATCCTCGAGGAGCTACTTGGCTCCTCTTCTGGCATCAGGGACAACAACATCATGACATACCTGGGCCAGGTGGAGCAGAGAGCCAATGAGCTGCTCACTATGCAAGCCTATGTCAACTCTAAGGTACGTGTGTCTATGTAAGCCTATGTCAACTCTAAGGTACGTGTGTCTATGCAAGCCTGTGTCAACTCTAAGGTACGTGTGTCTATGCAAGCCTATGTCAACTCATAGCTACATCTGTAGAAGTGCATGCACAATCTAAGGTGTGTCTGTGCGAGCCTCAGACCTACTCTAAGTCTGATAGTGGAGTTTCATCTGTCTTCATAGATGAGCATCGTCATTTGACAAATGGTACAATGTCTGATGCCAGTGGTCTGGTCTGAAATGTCTGATGCCAGTCCCACACATTCTTTCTTGCAGGATTTGGACCAAGATTATGACCCAAAGGAGGTGGCTCAGGTTTTGTTGGGTCAGAACCCAGAACTGCAGAAGCAGAATATTTCCATCCAGCCCCCGGTAACGGGGTAAGTAGTAGCACTGTGTTTTGAGTGTGTCAGTGTGTGCTGAGGAATGACTGTGTGTATGTCTTTCAGCAGATGCTCAGTGTGGTTTGTGTATCTTGGTATCTTGTATAATATTAGTGTGTGTGTGTGTGTGTGTGTGTGTGTGTGTGTGTGTGTGCGCATCTGTGTGTGCACGTCTGTGTGTGTGTGTGTGTGTGTGTGTGTGTGTGTGTGTGTGTGTGAATTTGTAATACTTCTCAGGGATGATTACGATACTGAGGAGTCTACACTCACCGATGAAGAGGAGCGCCCTCTGACTCAGGAAGAACTTCGTCAGCGCATCTTGAGAGGGGTGAGTGATGCAATAAAAGTCAGAACACACTCTCCCACAAACTCATCTTGTGAAACAAGAAAAGGTCTTCTGCTGGTCATTTAGTCTGGTCAGTTTAGGGCAAATGGCTGCAAAAAATGATTAACATTTGAGCCAATGTTTTTCTGTTCATTTAGGGCCTAATAAACAAAAAAATGCAAGGAGCCCAAAAAATTAAGTGGGGGAAGGCCCTGAAACGGCCACGGCCACTTTTTAGACCCATAATTCTGTATCTCGGCTCCTGAAGGTCACAGAGAGTTGGTTTTGGGCTTAAAAGATGCAGAAATACCACATTTATATTAGTGTTATGAACAAGCATAAGTCGTAAAACCTTTACTTTTTGAGATATTCACAAAAAAATTGTTTTTGCATGGTGCACAGGCCACGTTTCATGTATCAGCTCCTGAAGGTTGTAGAGAATCATATTAAGTCTTTATTAGGTATGAATCTCATCTTATATCAATGTTATGAACCACCAAACTCCCTAAATGACCTTAATTTATTTTAAATATTGATGCAAAAAATTTATAAGAACTGTCGCTGAACTGTCGCAAAAATCTGTATTTTAGCTTTGAGAACCACCTAAATCTATGGAATTTATTCTGAGTTACCAAACTAACTTGGATGGATCAGATGAATCTGGGATAGAAGAAATGTAGTTGACCTCTACTGTTGAATTTTTGTTCGAAACAACTGTATTGTATTGTTTATCAGACTATATTTGTGTTTAACTTGTGTACTAAAAAATCAGTGTTCTGCTGAGGCCCCCAAAGTTCTGCTGTTCCCTGATTTGACGATCTCCATTTGACTGAACTGGCATGTGCTTGACATGGAAATGTCATGTAAATGTGTGCAACGTTTTCATTTTTAAATCCACCACAGGAACTTGGAGGAAGGTACATAACAGATAGATTGATAGATATACGTTATTGATCCCCTAAGGGGAAATTCAAGGTCCCAACTTAAGACATCACAACATACTGTACACTACAACATAAACAGGATGATAAAATAACAACTCCACTAATAAGGACAGTAAAAGATACTAAATCAAGGATCCACATGAATGTACGAAGGATGTATAAGCATGAATCTCTTGCGTAACAGGGCAGGGACTGACCCTGTGTTTCAGTGGTAGGGTGCTCTATGAGGTGTGTGTCATGGGATAGTCAAGAGACCAGCATTAAATATGGACAATATCAGATAAATGTAAGCATAGTAATAAGAATTATAGCAGCAGTGCAAGGATAGGTTTGAAGTGATAGGATATCAGCCATTGGTCAAGTATGAAGTTAGACCACTGTGCATGTGGGCTAGTATAGCCTGTAAACAGTGTAGACAGTGTAAGCAGTAACATCGTGGGTGAGTGGACAGTCCGTACACAACATTGTTATAGGAGGTCATAAAAGTGTAGAAGAGGGTGGAGAGGCAGATAGACTAAGCAGAGAAGTCGATCTCTTCACTTCCCTTTCTTGAAGCATTGAAGAGTAGTATGTCCCTGGGGACAAATTACTTCCTCAGTCTGTCAGTTTCCCTCAAGGTGTCAGGGAGGGCATTCCACAGACGTGCTGCTGCCCCACGTCTGTGGAATGCCCTCCCTGACACCTTGAGGGCACCACAATTCACTGACTGTTTTAAAAAAGGTCTTAAGACATTTCTTTTTAGCAAAGCTTTTGGTCCCCTTTAGATGTTTTGTAATACCTTTTCTTTTTTCTTAAACTGCTCACTTTTTTAAGTGTGTGTTTTTAAGCTGTAGCACTTTGAGATCTTCTGATGAAAAGTGCATTATAAATAAAATGTATTATTATTATGTAAGGGATAATGGACGACACGGTGGTCTGTTCACAGAAGTTAATGCACGGTCGAGGTTGTAATTGTAGTTGCTACGGCCAAAGGCCAGTCGTTAGTTATATCTCTCCCGTTGTCAAGCTAATCTTGCCCATCCCTGATACACCCCACAATTGCAGTATTATCCAAAAACTTCTGCATGTGGCATGACTCTCTGTTGTAGCAGAAGTCTGACGTGTACAGGGTGAACAGGACTGGAGAGAGCACTGTTCCCTGTGGAGCTCCGGTGCTGCTGATCACAGTGTCAGAGAGGCAGTTCTTCAGTCCGACGAACTGTGGCCGCTCTGTCAGGTAGTCTGTCAATCCAGGATACTAGTTGAGCATCCCCACCCATCTGCAGGAGCTTGTCACCCAGTCTGAGGGGTTGGATGGTGTTAAAAGCACTAGAGACGTCAAAGAACATGATTGTCACAGCACTTTTCCCCTTGTCCAGGTGAGAATGCGTCCTGTGTAAGAGATATGTGATGGCATCGTCCACCTAGTATGCAAACTGTAGCGGGTCTAGTGCATGGCGTACCTGGGGTCTTAGTATGCACAAGACCAGGCGCTCCATGGTCTCCATCACGTGTGATAACTGCTGTCACCTTACAAAAACCTATAATTTTTGGAATTTCACTTTGTTTACATTGTTTCTTAGAAGGTTGTTGGGGTCCTCATCTTCTAACAAAGAACCTTAATCAACTTAAGCACTATGCCCCATGAGTAGATTTAGAGCTTTTGCCCAAACAAACTGCATGGCTTTTATGAGCAGATTTACAGAAAAAGGTGGCTTGGGCGCTGATTGATTCAGTGATCATTGATTCAGTCATTTTCACAAATATCTCAGAAATTAAAAGTTTTAGGGCCTATGTTTCTTCATAACACTAATATAAATGTGGCATTTCTGCATCTTTTAAGCCGAAAACCAACTCTCTGCGACCTTCAGGAGCCGAGATACAGAATTCCAGGTCTAAAAAGTGGGCGTGGCCGTTTCAGGGCCTTCCCCCACCTAATTTTTTGGGCTCCTTGCATTTTTTTCTTTATTTGGCCCTAAATGAACAGAAAAACATTGGCTCAAATGTTAATCATAATTTGCAGCCTTGACCCCATTTTTGCCCCAAACTGACCAGACTAATTGGTTGTTACCATGGCTGTTTCTCAACTCTCTTAACTCTCTTAAATGGTCTGACTTGCATAGGTGCTACGCAGAGAGAGTGGCCATCACAGCAGCGGGGGAAGGGACGTGAAGGCCTCCCGGATCAGCGCCGTTCCCAGCAGCCGCCTCCGGGTCGTCACAGAGATCTGAGCATGCGAGGTGCGTTCAGATTCGCAAAAAAGGCCAGCGTTTGTGAATGTTTGCAAACAGGTTTTTTTTGTGTTTGCTTTGAGTTTGTCACAAAAGATTATGAACACTCACAAACAGTCTGAGGAGGTAAATCTCTGCAGCCCTGCATGGACACTGGACAAAGGGGTTATCATTGGAATTTCACATTTTTGAATGTTTACACAAATACATGCAAATTTAACAGTTCAAAGGAAATGTATTCGCCTCAAACGTTTGCCTCGGTTCAAAGCATTTGAACACACCTCAGGTTTCTAGAATGGACCTGGCACTGACTAGGAATTTTCCCTTTTCCTCAAGATTCACAAAGAACATTATGGTCAAGGTCTGCTGTGCTTCACACTGGCAAAATTCATATGATTTTTGTAAATTGCCTTGGGAGAAAGGTGTATGATAAATATTTCAACATAGACTTAACTTTGAATTATCTTAGAATTGTACAGTAAAGAGTTAATTTAAAGTAGCTTCCATAATTATTGGCACCCATGGTAAAAATGTGCAATAGGAGCCAATCATTCTCTGGTTCATTATCTCAGTCTCAAACTGGAATGAGAAAAATCCATCCTTGAAATGAGAAAATACCTTATCAAGAAATAATTGTTTTTAACAAAACCACGTCACAGTTATTGACATCCCTGCATTTAACAAGTTGGCTGGTATTTAGTAAACACTTTTATCCAAAGCAACACAGACTCGTAACAGCGGGTTCGGGAATAAAACCCAGGCTGACTGATTGTCTGTCTGTGCCATTACTGCTGATCCACCATGCTGGTATAATACATTGTACAACCACAATTCAACAGCATTTAATCTTCTGCTACAGTATTTTATAAAATTGGAGAATGTATAGCAGGACATTTCAGATTATGCTCATCCCACAGGGAACTGACATGGCTATGGCAGAAGTTTGATTTTGTGTTAAGTAAACTATGTTTTGTGTTAATCCAGGAAATTCAATTTTGGATCATTGTCCTGTTGGAAGATCCAGTGACATTCAGTTTCAGTTTCTTGGCAGAGGCAGACAGGTTTTGATTTAAAATGTCCTGGTATTTCATGTAGTTCATGATGTGTAGTGTAGTGGCACAAGGTTCCCAGAACGTTTGGAAGAAAAACAGCCTCACAACATTATGAACCCTCCACCATACTTAACAGTGGGCATCAGGATATGTCACTATAGACATCCTTTAATTTACACCAAACCCTTCTTGAGTGTTGGCAAAACAAAATGTTCTGGTCAAAGTCCCCCACACCAGGTGGTAACATTTGGGGTTAAATGACAGGAAAAGCTTTTTAATGACATGCCTTCCAAATGATCTGTTACCATGGAGGTCACGTCTGATGATGTTTTGTAGACTTTATATCCCCAAGATTAACTCTCCTAGAGTGACCCTTGAGGATGTTTTGCATCTCTCACCATCCTGCTCATTGTGTATGGCAAAATAAACTTGGTTCCGCATCCAAACAGGTTTGTTGTTCCAGTTCATTGGAACAATTCAATTATTGAGTTAAATGCATATATGGGCATAAGGTGAGAAGCTGTTTTTTATAGCAATTCTCTGATTTATGGAGGTCAACACACTTTTCCCTTATTTGGATTGTGTGTGTGCTATTGTCTTTTCCATGTTAATGAATGACTACGGGCATTTGGTCTAATGCCATGTGTCATCTAATATTTACTCATGGATGAAAATATAGTTTGAAAGTGTTCAATTTACCTCAATTTAAGGTTGGATTTTTCTCATTTGTCAGTCTAAGATAAGATGATTTACCAAAGAATTTCTTATAACCATTTTTGATGGTGATGGTGGTGACTTTACTATGGTTTGTCCTGGCTTACATTGTCCTGCTTTACTTAAATTTGAAGAGTTTTTTTTTTCTATGTTCCTCAAACTGATCATGAATTGCCTAGATCCATCACCTTAGTTTTTACTTTTTTCACAATTATCTTTGAACTTAATGTGATCGAAAAAATGTAGTTGTTGGAATGATGAACATCAGCTGTTGTATCATATTAAGTAAAGTGAAGATTAAACCAATCATTAAACACAGAGTTCTTTGTTCACTAAGCAGGCATCTGGTCTTTTGATGTCCTGTTTTTGCCATCTGGCATGCGTGTGTGTTTACCACCAGCAGGGAGCATTCACAATAAGGTGAAATATCACTGCAATTCTGTCTTTCACCTGAGGAGGGCAGCATGATCCAGTTATATTAACTGTTCACGCCAACTTGTGCGTGGAAATGTTGGAGAGGATACAGTACATCTAAATGTGGAAAATTAGATCTGTCATACTTTGAAGTATTTCCAATATAATCTAATATGTAATGCAATCTTAAATGCCCTTTAAACATCTCTTTTCACTGTGGAAATGAATTCCCCATGTACAACTGAACAGAGCTAGCATGCATAGCAAGACTAACTTGTACCATCACGTTGTACAAAGAGGTGATGTGCTACAGCTGAAATGAACTGTTGTGATAAGTAAAATGGGATTTGCTTGATTCAAAGGATAATCAGTCTTTTCAGCCAGCGCAGGGCCAACCACAACACTGGCGGTGAACAATTTTCCTTAACAAATCAGTGTTTTTTTTAAGACTATAAAAATATGGACTGGATAGACATGGCATCCAAGGCAAGACCCTCTTGTACTTCAGTAGACAAAGGGTTATAATCATCATGCTCTCTATTCTAAGCGTGAAACCTCGTGGGACGCATGCTGTAACAAGAGCATGAATCAGGAAGTTGTACAGTGTTTCTTTCATTTTCTCTATCTCAACCCTTCTCTTCTCTCTTTCTTTCTCTTTCTTTCTCTCACTGTCTCTCTCTCATACTCTCTCACTGTCAGTGTGGGAACAAAACGTGTCAGAATACTAGTAACTGTTTAAATAGGGAAATGAAACTTCATTGATGACTCTATGCAAAGAGAAAAAAAGCTGTTTCTAAAAACAGATTATGACCAAATGGGAGGAGTTTAAAAACAGAGAGAGAGAGAGAGTGCTCTTTGAAATTTGACCCATGCATAACCCCCACCACTTACAGCTAAAGGTTCCTGTGCGCACGGCCTTTTACGTCACCATGGAAACCCTGGCTTTAATCACAACACAGCTTCATTTCCTCATCCTGACAACAGAGCCACATCGCCCAGTGTGGTTCTCCTGTCCAGCCAATCGCACCCCACACACACCCTCCCTCTCATTATATATCTGTCTCTCGTCTTCTCTCTCTCTGACTGTCTTTCTCTCTATCTCTACACACTGCTTGCCTCTGTAGCTGTCTCTCTCTCCAGCCTTTCATTCGGTGTGTCTTTCTGCATTGTTCCTCCCTTCCTCTCCCTTCCTTTCTGACTCTAGTCATCCATCCATACACTCCCTCCCTCTCTCCCTCTTTCTTCACACACTCCCTCCTCTCAGTCTGTTTCTCATACCCTCAGTTGGTCCCTCCCCTCACACTCAGTGCCTTTCTCTATCTGTTTCTCCTTCCCTCCCTCTCCCTCTCTTTGTCCCTCTCTTCTGCCTGTACCTTCCTACCTCCCACTCTCACTCACTAAATCTCTCTCTCTCTCTTTCTCTCTCTCCTGCCATATACTCTGCCTTTTCTTTTACCGTTTTTTATGAGCTTTCTCCTCTATTATTTTACGTCTATTTCACAAAGGATTACTGTGTTGTGCACAATTGTAACTATCATTATCAGATGAAACAGGCCATGCATGCTCACTGTGTGTGGTCACATTCTACAGAAAGCATGCTTACTCTGTTTTTTTTTTCACTGCTATCATTCACTTGCGTGCACATGCGCACACTGACACACACAAACATTTGCTTCCATATCCGCATGCGCACACACACATGCTCACCCACACACTCTTATCTCTCACTCTGCAAGTTGGCACGTATCCTGCTCATTTGTTCCCTCTGTATATCTCAACTGGGCTCTTATCCTCATTCGCTCTCTATATCCGGTGCAGCTCACTCACACACTTTTAGTGCAGCAGTTCACATTTTCTCTCCTTTGTCACTTCTTTAGTTTCCTGCTTTTCTATTTCCATTTTTTTTATCAGCCCTTTTCTTTCTTATTTTTTGGTGGGGACTTTGCACTTCAAACTGAAAAGTTACCCTGACCACATCATGGCTCAAACATGTCAAGTCCATTTTATTTTCTCTTTCACTTATACGTGTGCACACACAACTCATTTTCAGACTCTCTGTCTGGCTCTCGGTATCACTCATTGGCTCTGTCAGGGTGTTTTTTTAGGCATGGTCAGGATTTTCTCTCCTGGCTCACCTTTTAAACGTAGCCCCCGTGGAGCATTGAGCATTTGTGTATCTCCCCACCCGTGCTCCCACCTTCTCCTTAATGAGATGTTTAGGACTCCCCTATGTTTAGGGAGGGGAGGGGGGGGTCGGTGGGGTTGCAAGGCATTCTGTGGCCAATCACAGCCCAGTGTTTATTTTCAAACGGGTGGTCAGAAAGTGAACTCTCCAAAAACTAACTAAACATATCCCTAAATACAATGAATCCAAGTTTCCACACATAGATTGTCATCATTGGTAAATGTTATATTGTGAATTACTATACACAGCACTGCTATTATTGGTCATGAGGCAGCCTGTATAAACAAAGACTGGCAAGGTTCTCTTCCTCAGAAACACCCCCCCCCCCACCTCATCCCTCTCCTCCCCAAGCAGGTCTGTCTGACACTAAATGGTAGTAGAACAATTTTACAGGGTAACAATGTCATATTGGGTGTTGCCAGACAGTGAGACTCTGCATGTCTTTCTTTCTCTGTCTTTCTTATCACATTGTTTTCTTTCTCTCCCATAGCCTCTTTATTATCACTACATCCAAACTTAGAGTAAGCATGCCAACTGCAGTAACTGGCAAGATCTGTTTTCCCCAGGCAATAACTGCAAGGTGTGTGTGGGTTCACAGATTGCTGTCTGCAGATTCACAATGCAAACAAACCTTTCTTTGATTGGAGGGTGCATCTACACAGATCCACACATGTCACATTTTATGTTAGTTTTGTGTGTCACTGATAATATACTTAAGGCCCTCAACAGAGTTCCAACTTTGAAGTGATATGGTTGAATTCAGGAAATGGTTAATTATAGTTTGCCTGTCTTTGTGAGTGTTTTAATTTTATCCCAACATGTACAGGAAATGTGCCTTTGAGTGATTGTAGCTGCCCCTCCTCCTGCAAGCCTCTCGAAGGTCCCTGGGTTCTTGGCCAGCTGCGGCTCAGGGGCAGTTGATTTCACCTCACTTAGCCTGCACTGTGTCATTTCAGGGTTTTTTTTTTCCTCCGAGCGCTTCTTTCACAACCCCCACCCACCCTCCCTCTCTTTCTCTCTCTCTTTCTCTCTCGCGCTTGCTCACTCCACACTCTTCCTGTGAATGTGTCTATCTCTCTCTCACTCTCTCACTCACTCACTCATGTTGATTCTTTTCTCCTCCCTGTGTCTTCACTTGTTTTCTTTCCTCCCCCCACCAAGTTCCCTCCCCACGCGTGGCTCCCCTCTCCTATCTACTCAGCTTGCTGTGCAGATGGCTCTTTGTTGGTGCTTCACAATGGCTGTGTGAGGTCAGCCCGCCTCGCTATAGAAGCAGACACACGCTCTTTCACTCCAGCCACCGATGCTTGATTTCACTCAGCTGTCGGGAGGTGGACCGGTGCCCAGGTCCAGACCAGATCCGTTTCAGTGTCAGACTGCCACACTATAGCTGCTTTCAGACATAGGTTTAAGTCTGCATGTTCTGCGGATATCAAACAATTGGATCGTATATCTGAACAACTTAACCAGACATTTGGAACTCCGAACTTAGCCGGCTCTTACACTACTCCCCTCCTAGTATTTTCGGACTGACATTATGTAAATGAGCTCATGTCTGAACGAAGCGAAGAACATGCAGAGATTCTGTTCATGTGTGTGTTCAACCACATTCAACCTGTTCAACCAAGTGGAGATTCTGTTCATGTTCGTCGGTGTCATTCACACATAATGTCTGCATATAAGCATCATATCTGAATCACCCAAAGGGTCGGACATAGTGCGGAGGACATGTCTGAAAGCAGCTACTGTCTCACAGTACTATTGGTCTTGTCTCCTTACTCTCATTTGCTTTTGTTTTAAGACTCCTGAGTATTTAATTTATAGAGTATAATCTATAGTTTTACATTCAACACTAGAAGGGTATGCCTACGACTTGCTTGTCTTTTCATCAGCCTTGGTTACTTTGAGGGTGGCAAGTGAGAGAGATTGAGAAATGAAGACCAAGAGGGGGATGCAGACTGTCAGATGGAGCTAGGGAGGGAAATGGTAATTTGCCATCTGGATTACTGGGCTGTCTGCTAATTCCCTTGTGCAAACCCATCAGCCTCCCGGAGTGAAAGTTATCAGGGAGCAATCAGTATTGCCTTCACCAGTGTCCACCATCTCCCCATTCAGGCCAACCCTCCCAAACCCCTGCCATATATAAATGAAATTATCTGTTGTCATAATGTAACGCGGCAAATGCTTAGCCTATAACGAATGACAAACTTTGAAATATTTCTTTGCTAGTGGAATTTACATTTTTCTTAATACTTTTTTTTTGTTCTTGCATCCACCCCTAATCTCCAGTAGGCTATATGGAAATGTGGCAAACTGGATTTAACTCAACGTTGTGTTGAAAGTGTTCTTTCCCCCCTTCCCCAGAATAAGATGTGAGTAATCTCAGATTAATGCATTTGGCTGGAAGTGGAATTATGTGAAGGATTTTTTTAGTTGTTGTAATGTTTTGTGAACAATGGATTCATTTTCCCTAAATGCATTCTGTATGTGTTATTGTGGAAGAACTCCCCATTTATTTCATGGTATGTAGAATAGGGGCTCCCTGGAGTGTTTTGCATTTTGCAATCCATTTTTTCAGTCAGGCACATGTTGAGTCCTGCAGGGCCTTGAAACTGAATCTCGTCAGCGACTGACAGTAGAAGAAAAATACAATAGTGTGCAGTGGGAGGGTCTAGAGGTGAGATCAAGAGCAACAAGGAATGCAGGCATTACTCTTGGTCCTACTACGCAGGTAAAGAAGAGGGTGGGTAAAGTTTGGAAGACCCTCCCTGCTTCAGGAGTGGAAATTTCCACTGAAAAAAAGGGTCATGTGGCAAGAATGACTCCCTGGAAGGTGGGAGTATTCATCAGAAACAGGGCATCTTTCTCCCTCCCTCTCTTCTCATTTCTCTCCATCCCTTGTGTTTAGCGTGTATTTTGTTCTTGCAGGCTCTCTGTCTCATTTTAGTTTCATTTGGCTAAAGGATTTTGGCAGGTGATGTTCCTTAGCAACAACTGTAAATATTGGGATTATGCTGAACTACGTCTTGCAGCCAAACAAAGTCCGTTGTTGAGTGATTGTTATAAGATTGCATTAAAATGACATATAACATCTTGTATATCAGTGCTTGTAGACATGGCTTGGATGATAGATAGTAGTGGAGTGGTGTTACAGATTGTCATGCAGTTACACTTGTGCCCCATGCTGTGCCATTGTGATGCACTTACTTCCTGAGTCTGTGTCCATTGTGTGTTTGTGTTGTGTCAAGCAATGGTACAGTAGATTAGATTCCTTCAATAGAGTTGGCTTTTTACATTCTGGATTATGGGAGGTTCGCGCAAGGCCATGAGAAACCCATTCATTCCACGCGGGCCCCTACTGTTAGGAACAAAAGAGCACAGTTAGCCCACTATGAACTCCCCCTGATTTTTCCAATTACTGTGACCCCTTTCCTCCTAATCCTGACCTTTGATCTTTCCCAATCCTGGCCCATTCTCATCTCAAACGCTGGCATTCCATGGGTCAGGTTGCACTCTTTTGTCACCCAAATCAGGTGTGATGTGTTGGACTGACATCTTCCCCTCTGCAGACCCCTCACACTTCTACATATCTAGCCTTTCAGATGAAGTTTTCACTTTGACACATTTCCTAATCATTGTGATTTGTATGTATATTCATATTCATGACATATTATGATAATTACATTGTATCCAGACTGAACTTTATCTAAATGATTTTTTTTAAGTTAGTGTTCTCTGTTTTGTATAATGCATAATGTTGATGTCTTTTTATTCTCTCCCTTGAACTAATTCATCCATTTTTTAAACCTTCTTCCCAATCAAATTATACCCTCTAACCAGAAACCCATTTTGAGTGACTTCCAATAACCATGGAAACAAATGGAGGTAGTATAGGTTCTCTGTGGGGAGAGCGCTGAGCACAGGAAATGACCTCACAAAGGCAAAGACTGCCTCCACTCACTCTGATTGCACTCATTTTCCAGTTGCTGGGAGTGAGTAATGCTTGGACAAGATGCATGGCTTTTTTTTCCATCCTCTTCCTCGTCTTCGTCTCTGAAAGCTACTTGTCTGGATCTGTGCTCTAGACAGGCTGGTGGCCTGCTGGCGAAGACAGAGACTCTTAGAGGACTCTGTGGTCGGCACATGGACTTCATTTACTAAATGAAAGAGCTCCTCTGTATACGCGTTCCCGTCCATTTGTGTCTAAATGAAAACATAAGCTTTAAGAGATTTCATTTATCTTATACCCTCTGCTGTTAGTAAACATTTCGCAGGATTTAATATCTTTACAATTGTGAGCACCACACAATGTGAACACATGCAGTTCTGTAATCTCTAACAGTGACTCTTCACCACTCTTAATTACACACAGAGGAAACTTTCATTTGAGTCGCCTGTACTAGCTAGTACTTCATGCAATTACCCAGGTTTTTATGGTTTAAGATAAATAAATAACAAATAGACCTGTTTTGGGAAAACTGCGTTCATCTGCCTCAGGTATCCATTTTTATCCCCTTTTCCCTCATTTTAAAATCTCCCTCTGTTTAGAGAATGGAATAGATTACAAAATCACATCTATATGAATTATTTATTATTATTTACGTTTTAACAACATAAAAGACCTAAAACATTCATAATTCATAACAGAACATCTCTGCCAAGATCCATGTTTATGGTTAGAAGTTCTTTATTTTCACTAAGTACAATACTCTGTGTTGTCCTTAATTCAATAACACAAATGGATATTTTCCATTCGTCCCTGTTCGGCCCCATTTGTATTCATTTAAAGCCCATACAAGACATAGAGGTCCATGTGAGGTATTGAACCGAGTCCAGACTGCAAGAAACAAAAAGGCCACTTCGGCTCAACCAGAGAACATGACAGCGGCCTGGGTCATCTGTGACCACCACGGGGCTTTCTGTGAGATCTAAACTGACCAAGATGGGAGAGTGTGATTGTTTTATCTCTATGCACCTGGAGTTGTGCAAATCAATTTAAAATACCCTACCCCCTGCTGGTTTGTGACATCAGTGTCATTCAGGAAACAGAATGCAAAGTCTGTTTTATGGTCTTTATCTACCTGTTTGGATATTGGTTATCACTGTCAGCAATAGGCTATGACTAGTGAGAGGTTATTGTTATGCAGGATCCCAGTGAAATTAGGTGTTAGCAGAAGTAAAACGGGGAATTGAGAAGTGAGTCTCACTTCAAGTAGCCCCATCAAGCGGGAACTAGTCTTTACAACGCTGTAACTCTTACAAGAGTTTTGAAATGGACATAAATCAGGTCACTGTGCAGCTTTCATGTTACAAAACTGTACCACAGTCATGAATTAGGTTAGGAAAATGTCATGAGGTAGGATAACGTTATAAAACATAGTATTTGACCATTACCATTGATTCAGAATCACAGGCATTTTATTTGCTATTGTGTGTTTGTTGGAGTGGCAAATTGTGGGGGGTTTGGTGTTATAATGTGCGTCAGCTTTGTGCTGAATGAAACAGCTGCCCAGTGTCTCCATGCGGGACACAATGGCCTCCACACAACATGCTAATGAAACAGTGGCTGTAAACAAAGACCCCAAAGTGGTTCGCTCTGCACGTGTGCTATGAGAGCTTAAAGGTCTCTTGCTCCCACACAAGCATATGGCAAGGATGGACAAATATCTCTGGCCTGGAGAAGCTATTTGATGTATTTTCACAATTCCATGACCATAAGCATGCCCTTGTGTACAAAGAAATATTTGTCTGCAAAAGCACACTCTAAGAACTTTGTTATTACTTTTTGGACTGTGTTGAATTTTGTGAATGTCAGTGAAACATTAATCTTCATTGCATTCTGAAAAAGCAAAATTTCTAATAGAGTAAGAATTGTACAGGCTTTTCTTCCCTCCCACTTCCTGTAGTCTTTGTTTTTCAAACAAGCAAACCAGCCAAGAACATATTAATTGTTGACCTGTGACCTAAGATTGCACATGAACTTTCCACTAGTAGAGTGGACTCATTATAACCTATCGCTAATGCCTGAGCACACTTCCTAGTTTTAGACTGCTGCCCGCCTATAATTACACTATAACTGAATATTACTACTAATGTAGGTTAATGGTTGTAAGAACAAGATGGCATATGGACATCTTAACTGCTGAAGAGTCAATCCAGCGATGGAGAGGTGATTCTGCCAGTGGTGAGTTGGTGTTCAAATGATCATTGAAGTGGTTAACATCTTAAAGAATATAGTGCAGTGCAAATCACGATCAGATACAATGTATTTTCCTAGCTGTTATTTAGGTGATCAAATATATTAACCTGACATTACACTCAGGCTACACTGCTGACACAATATACTTTATCCGCAATCCTTCAATGTTCTCGTTATCAAGCATCACTGTTGGTAGGAGGAGCTAGAAGGCGGGCCTTACACACATTGACAGTGATTTCTCCAATGACAGGAAGCTTGAAGTCCTTAGAACTTTGCGTTGTCCAATCCGGTGTTAACTTAGTTACAATCTCGCATTCACTTCTGAAGTTGAGTTCAGCGTTCGATTCATTTCACCTCAGTTGTAAGACGCATCGCCTCATCCTCAAACGATATCATCTCAAGGATATTCTCATTTATAAACACAATAAAATTAACTATGGCTGATACTGCAGTAGATACAACTACCACCACAGAGATAACCGCTAAGGTAAGTTTACGAAAAATAGATTTATTTACCCATTAACGTTAACAATTAACTAATGTTAACTTTCTCAGGTGACGTTAAAAGTTAAAGCTAACAGTCAACGTTAACACAAAGACGTAAACGTTGCAGCATCAAAGATAAAGTTCAGAATAAGCTAATTTTTAGGAAAAGAGAGAGGTGGTGTTGGTTGGATTTGTGGATTTTAATTAACGTTATAACATTAACTTTAGGTTAAAGTAACATTAACTGAAAGTTTGAGGAATTTCCCCATAACGATAACGTTACGTTAACGTTAGTAGCTAGGACCGTGAAGTCGAGCCAACATAAGTTGCTATTAAATTAAAGTGATGTTGCCCATATTTCACCTAAACAGACATTGAATTTACTGACGGGATTAGCTTGCCAGTTAAATTTAGTGTTAACGTCAACTGAATTAGCTGCTAAGGTTAACCGTAAACTTCTATTAACGCAACGACAACCCGCCGCGGGCAATGCTGTGCTGGTGATAATTTCTCTTCAGTGAGGAATCTACCTTTAGCGTTCAGTTTCCATCACACAGTAGACCTACGGTATGTAAAACTGATTTGGCTTTCATTAACGTGTCAAGTTATATTTAAACTCTTGACTCGTTGATTTTTCGCTGTAATTATGTCTGTCGTACAGTGCACTTTCCCGGGATAACCTCACGGTTAACGTTAAGAACTCAGAAAAATTATAGACAGGGTAGAAGCCGTCGATGAATAGGCGGGAAGCGCTTCGCATCAGCAGAGCTCTCTGTGCGCGCGCTGAGAAATTGTCCTCGAGCTGCCTTTCTTTTGTCTTCAGTAGGAGCGCGCGTCGTCAGTGATGGGGGAGGTAAACGCTCAGCGGAAAAGTTAAAAGCAACTCTTTTTGACTGATTTATGTTGATAGCTAACTGAAACTTTAATAATGACTTTAAGCATAAGTAGGCCTAACGTTACTCTACATTTGACTAAGGTTTTACGCTTTCATATTATGACTGGATTTCATTTATTATCTAACGTCAACTTAATCGAAGGATAGTTGACAAATGTCAGCGACATGTGCCGGTTAAATAAAGTTAGCGATTAATGTAACTTAAGCTATGTAACTGTTTATTCAACCAGTATTTTAAATGACTGTCATTTTAAGCAAACGTTAGACTTGTTAACGTTAGCTAACTTAGTTAACGTTTGCATCAAATGACTTATAGATGAGATACATTCCCTTTGTATAGGTTTACATTGTGTTATTATCTGCACTATAAGTTGTATTCTGTTAAATTATATATAAACTGTTACTATTGGTATTTTTGTGTAGGCTAGATGATGAACTGTTAATGTGTATTTATATCATTGTAAGTCGCTTTGGACAAGAATTATAAACAAACCATTTTTTAGCGGTTACCTCACAATAAATGGTAACGTTATTTGTGTTTTATGGCAAGGACGAATTTATACACTTATCAAGTTACACGAAAGTTGTTAGTTCCTTAACATTTCAACCAATCATGTATTTCCATAGGACCTAAAGGAAAAAAAAGAGGTGACGGAAGAAGTTGAGGTGGAGAAAGAGAACGGCAGTGGCGATGCACCTGCCAATGGCAATGGAACAGTGAGTAATGTGGGGGGCAGGCTCCCAGTAGGCCCTTGTAGCTTTTGTTTCTGTAGTTGATGTGCAGGTGTTGAATTTTCCCCTCTCCCTCAGTAGAGTTCTTTGTTGATTGACAGAGACACAGATGTAAACTGTAGAACACACCCTCCCTCAAGGAAAATACATCTAGAATTTAAAATTTAAATGTGTTAAACTGTTTTTTCTCCCTTATTAGACAAATGGTGCCTCACATGAGGAAGAGCAGGAAGAAGAAGGAGACAAGAAAGAGCATGAAGAAGGAGACAAGAAAGGTAAGGTTATCGTTAGAAAAAAGAGGGGGAAAGCTGATGCCTGAAGATGCTACGCATGTGTGAATATGTTTGAAGTGTAGAAGTCACTCATACTCATTATCATTGTTTCAAAACTTAAGCTGCAGAAGCAGAGGGGGAGGAGAAGAAGAACGGTGCAGATGAGGAGGTTGATGGACAAGCAGTGAAACGTCCTGCTGAGGAAGAGGTATGTATTTGCTTATTTTGTATAATCTAAATGTACCAACATTTTGCACATGATTGAAATCTTGCAGGAATACCCTCTTAATTGGTGAACCTCTTGCTCTTTCAGGAGAAGGTTGAAACAAAGAAACAAAAAACAGAAGAAAAGGAGGAATCCACAGAAGCTGAAGTGAAAGCCTAAACACAACACTGCAGCTCTGTTCCATAGCTGTCTGCGTGGTCAACTTGACCTAGTAGAGTTTGTGCTTTTATGTATATTTTACATATTTTCTTTTTGACCCGGAATATATTCTATTGCACTGGAGTCCCATAACATCATGGCCCACTTTCCCTTTCTTTTTTTATGAAATGTTATTTATTGGTTCAGAGTCACATTTGTAGATCTCTCTTTAACAAAGAAAAAAAGAAAAAGTATTTTGTACGTATTAGTTCAAAGCACAATTTCTACGTCATGTTCCAACCAGCTGATTCTGATTCAGACAAGCATCTGCACCCTCTCTCACAAGGTTCTAACATTTTCATGAGTGACCTCTCTGATTCACTGAAGACCAAAGATAAGTTTTAAGCAGGGGGCTAATACATGCTTCTTAAATCCCTTTTGTTTGTGCTGCTAATCCCTCGCTTGGCTGATCTGTGTGTACAGCAGATGGCACTTACCAATGAAGGGGTCTCATGGAGCCCAATCAAAAATGAAAATGACTGCTAGCCTCCCCCTTGGGGGGGATGGCATGTATTGTGCGTATCAGCCCCTCTTAAACCTTAATGTTTTGGTCGTTTTTGTTCTTCGTTTTGGTAAGATTCTGCCTTTGAAATCCAATGTGTACAGTTTTGTCTCGGGTTACTTTCCTACTGCATTTATTAACTGAGAGTTCAGGAGAAGTAAGTCTACAGTTGTCTTAAAGCGAACACGTCAGGTCTGGTGCTCTCAGTCTATTTTCAAACAGTTATATGGATTGTGTTTTGGTTGCTTCAACCACTGCTTTGTATATTCTGGTTCTGGATTATAAATAAATCAGTCTTTTTAATTTGGTGTGGGGTGTTTTATTATTGCATGTTGACACATTACACAGTACTTACATTTCATATAGCAGAATTTGACCTGTTGATTTCTTTTTAAAACAATATGCTTAAATGCTACTTAGGAGCAGATTAAACTTGTACATGCTGTAGAATGTTTCAGAATGCATCTGGTAAGAGCATGCTGTCTTAATTATTTGAAACCGCCATATGTAAAGATTGCACTGGACGATTTTGTTAGCACTCAAAGGAAGAGAACGTGCTTTTGTATAGAGTGATTTATAGATTTTGAATGATGGCTTAATGATAATGAGCTGATTAATTTCTAGTCATTGGCTATGGCACCTCTTCATGGGCAAGTAGAAATAATTAAAAACAGCTTAGTCCTTTTCATGGCTTTTTTTAAACACTGCAAATCAGCTTTCTCATTTTAAATTATTCTTTGTCTCCACCTAGTGGCAATCTGCAGTGGGATAAAACAGCAATTTCAAATCAATCCTGTTTGGATTACATTCAGTGTAAGAAAGTTAATCCATGATTTTTGCACACTCCTTTTATGGTAAATCATATTGTAAAGAGACAGATAATACATTCCCATCACCAAACCTGAATTATTCTGCTAGTGGAACAGTTAAAAAAAAAAAAGTACAATTATTATGATAATCTCTAAAATGTAAGTCTTGATCTAATACAGGTTTTTCCTTTACCAATACCTCGCAATATAAATCAACCCTGATTAAGCCTTTGTCATATGACAGTCTTAGTATGCAGTGGCTGTTGAGATATGATGTTATGGTGTGCTTGCCCTATAGGTCAAAAAAAGGTTGACCTTAATATTTGTAACACTTGCTAGACAGCAGGCACTCTTGAAAACATCCGTTGCGCATCTAGGCTTCAATGGCAAATGGTTGCAGGAGTGCTAACAATCCAATGTACCATTGATGACGTAAGAAGGAATGCTGAAGATGGCTTTAACAATTGGATTTTGCAAGAAAAAAATGCAGCATCAACAAACATCACCAAGCTTGTCAGTTATCCACTGGTCCAAAAGCCAAAAGTGGTACATTGTTCCCTTGTTTTAAATAAAGTCTATTAGCACATTGCTGGATTTTTTTATGTACTTATTTGTTCATAGGCTGGCTATCTGACGACTCCAAGACATGGCAAGAAGAGTTTTATGCTTTGCAACGTGTGAAGTGAAAATTCAGGACACCTCTTCATAGTGCGTATAAGAGAGAAAAAATCTCTACTAGCACTCAAAATCCCTCTAATAACATTTCATGTGCACTGACTCAATGCTCAGACGTTATCATGCGCAGCTTCCTGATTTTTCTTGAGCCAACAGTTCGTTCATTTGTTGTGAGTTTATATATATATATATTTCTTTTGCCTTTAAGCTCCTCCTTGGGCTTTGGTCGGTTCCATATTGACTGCTGATTCACACCCCAGTCTCAACTTCAACTCTGCCTGATGACGACAAGAATGGCTGTCACTACAACAATCATGACAGAACCTGGGTGACCAAGGGTGGAGAGTGCACTCCACTACAGTGGGCTGGGACGAGTGAGGGAGTGATAACTCCATGGTTCATGTCAGTGACTGCATAAAACGCCACGTGCTGGAGATGGTTGCAAATGGTGACATGATGGAGAGCAACACTGAGACCACACAATTTTGGAAGTAATAACAAAACAACCAATTAAATACTTTGAGTGCTTCGCTAATGCATGATGTATTTAATTGCAGTGAAGGAAGTGTCAATTTACACCTACTCATTTCCTAAACAACAGACACTAGATTAGCCAAGTAATGTTTGATGTCCAGATTTTCCCTTCTCCATTGCACAGTGTTTATGTGGTTGTCAATGCTAACAAGTAAAGGACCTTATTCCATGTTTTTGGTGTACAGATATCAATATGCAATTTTCTATCAATAACCAAGTTAATAAATCTGGTTGGCTTTTCACCTAGCGTGACCTTTGATGATTCCAATGCATGTTTGCAGAATGATACATTATGATATAGAAACCTAGTAAAGAAAAGCCATTCTACATTTAAGAAGCAAAACACCAAGGATGTCCAAGGCTGCATATTAAGTATAAGTATATATACTCTTTTGATCCCGTGAGGGAAATTTGGTCTCTGCATTTATCCCAATCTGTGAATTAGTGAAACACACTCAGCACACAGCTAAGTATATAAAAAAGGAAACTCCCTTTAGTAGGCAGCCCACCCTGATTGCTTTAGGGGCATACAGACTTGCCAATGTTTCAGCATTGCTTATAGTAATTTAAAAAAATGTGCAAAGTATTTGTGCATTTGTGTGTTTCTAGTTGGTGTTACAAGACTGTGTAACAGTGGCAAATTCTGGTCACACTTTACTTGGATAATCTGCCCGCACAGACTATCAACAGATGCTCAGATTATCAACAAACTATCAGTTGGCAATCTGTGGTTAATCTATGGTTAATCTGTGGTTAATCTATGGTTAAAGTAAAAGCAACACCAAAGCACTTTTTCTCTTCAGTCCACCTACAGGTTGGAAGCGGTTATAGCCGATAGAGGGCCGCAAAGCGAATGAAGTGCTGTTCACCCTGTAACGAGTTGATGAACCACTGAAACGGTTTTGGAAACATTATTTTAAGGTACAAAACAATCTATGGTGTTGCTTTAAGGTAAAGGGTTGGATTTGGTTGTCATGTTTAGTAATTGTTCAACAACAATTCTACATACTGAACTTGAATCAGATTATCTGTTAAGTCTCTGTGGCCAGACTATCCAAGAAAAGTGTTACCCAAATTCTTAACAGAAAAGAACGCTCCCTTGTGACATAAAAGGAGTACTCACTACTGACATGATCACTCACATTGTTTTTGCTTTGGGAGGTTGATTTCTTTTCAGGTTTATAAACTATGGTAACATGATGTTGATATTGTCATTGATCATTTTAATGCAACACCCCATCCATTGGGGAAATTGATAAATACTTTGGCCCCAGTGTGTGTGTTTGATGAGGGGATCATAATGTATCAAAACATCAACATTCTCACAAGCGAGTTCAAATGTTGAAGAGAAGCATGCCTCATCAGATGGTACAAAGACGAGCATTCAAACAGATTCATCCACAACGCTACACACACAATCAGAGGCATTAGCATAGCAAATGTATTTGCAAAAATCTTTCGTAAATGCACCGATGCAAATGTATGGAAACAATAGAGCATACTCTCTTTGCCAGGTTACTCTAAGCCCTATGTCCTGTCTGCAGCTGGCCAGACACGGACAGTATATATGATATCAGAATGTGTAGGGCAACAAAGTATGTAAAGTATGTGTTATAAAGCAATTGAGAAGACCATATTTTTTCCATTGAAGAACATGGAGGGGTGATGGTGAGAGTTGATATGGCACAGTCAGGGGGAGAGATGAGAAAATGTGATGAATACATGTTTGTGTGTGTGTGTGCAGCATCATTTGTTTCAGCTGGGGGTTGGGGTGGGGGTTGGTTAAGGGGGAGGGAGTAAGACAACATTGGAGGGAGAGGGGAGGATGAAGGGATTAGGGGGGGTCTTTTAAATGTGCACCAGTAGTGGCTGGGCCTCGTTTGGGGGGGGCTCACCCTCTGGTGGAGGCAGATGGTACACCACACACAGTGAGGAGTACAGGCAGCCCACGAACGACATCAGGCTGGAAAAGTACATCACGCCCTGGGCCCCGCCCACCAGCGAGGTCAGAGGGCCCATCGCCACGGAGACCAGGAGCTGTGCCAGGAAGTACTGGCAGCTGAGGAGGGAGATGTCCACACCCATCCCCCGCCTGGTCCCATCCTCTGAGGAACCACAGAACTACAGAGAGGGGGCAAGAACCAAGAGACAGAACATGACTTAGGTGCATTTTTTGCAGGGTATCAGTATCAGCAAGTAACACCCATACAAAGTTTAGAGGGAACCTACATGCATAGCCTAAATGCGCTGACGGGTTGTTGAACAAATTCACCTATCAAGATGCTGCCAGAGCCAGTTTCCTGCCTAGTTTCCTGCCCTGAATTGTACAAGGTATTTCTAATATTAGCCTCACTGAGTAGGCTTGCTGTTATGAGACAATCAAGGCCTATGACTGGTGTTTCTGACACATCATAAACCAATCAGATTCTCTGATTCTTAAAGTAAAGGCATAGACTCAAATAGGAAACACCAAATGTGACCGTGCTTCAATGAATGCTTGTGTGTTGTATCAACAGAAAATCTACTATAATTGTACAGTCAATCAGATATATCTATGAGGAGCATACATCAGTCATCAGTAATCAGTGTATTACTTTGATATTTGAATCATATATGTATCAGTATCATGTACCTGAGTGACCTATCAGTACTCATTGGGTGTGTTGGTGGTCTCACCTGTGGGCTCTGGTAGTACTCACAGAGCAGTGAGTAAGGCAGCGTGCAGAGAGAGGAGAAGAGCACGCCATAGGTGACGCAGAGAGACAGCACCACGTACAGGTTGGTGGAGAGGGTGGCCAGACCCGTGCCCAGGCCAAAGGCCAGATAGGCGAAGAAGTAGAGCGAGCGGAGTGAGAAACGCTCCTCCAGCTTCTCCAGAATGGCTGTGGGTCAGGGAAAGCGAGGGTTTACCTTAGCAGAGGTGCTATACACATTCACACAAGTTGGTCAAGTACAGTCATAGACCAAGACTGCAAGACAAATAAAAATAATTTGTCTTGCAATAACACAAAATAAATGCGAAAGTAGCTTATACATTTGACACCAAATACACAACATGAATGAGAACTGATCTCTTGAGCATCTCTTGTGATCTCTTATCTGTCTGCAAAACTGAGGCTGATGACCAAGCACAATGGGGAGATATACGAGAAAAAAATAGCTCAAATAGGATGGTGTTAATTACACCATGGGAATGAGGGACAGTCTGTCACTGTCCAGCTCAGATGGATTCATTTTAGCTGATGCTTTTGGCGAGAGTTCACAGACGAAACTACACACCAATGACAAGCGGTGTGCTGACTGAGAGGATCGTGCAAGGTCACGTGAAGAACTACGGCTCCGAGTTTTCTTTCTCTGGAGTGTGGGAGGACTCTCTTCCCTCACAATGTGTGTATCCAAGACAACTGATTGTTATTCAAAAGGTGGAGATAATCCCACATAAATACTAAGCCAAATCCTAAACCTGGTCATTAGCATAAAATTGACAAAAAGTCCACTCCAACAGATTGCACACTTACACCTTCAATTATAAGGGTTACACGGACAATAAATAAACTTAAAAATGGCTCTTAACACATCAGCATCTTCACCATTAATGTTTAAAAAGCTTCTGCATTCTAACTAGATTCAGCGCTCCAACAAAGCGTGGGTGTAATGTTAATGGTGAACTGGGCTGACCTGAGTAGAAGGCAGCACTGAATGCATAGATGCACATGCCCCAGCAGCCCATGCTGACCCCAGCGTTGTAGCGCTGGTAGGCCTCCGAGTCGTGGGGCGCTTTGGGGTCCCCCCCAAACACAACCTCCCCCATGAAGTCAGTGTAAAAGAGCAGCATGCCCTCAAAAGACAGCCAGCCTGAGAGAAAGAGAGAGACAGAGAGAGAGAGAGAAAAAGAGAGAGAGAGAGAGAGAGAGAGAGAGAAAGAGCAAATCAAGCTAATTTGGCCTGACGCACATACATGGCCACTCTCAGCGATTCTGCAGTACAGTAAGGCATTGTGGCCAATGGGTAAATACGTTTAAGGACAAAAATAGGCGTGTCCTAATTTGGATGTGACCATGAAATAACACAAGGACATGTTGAGTTCTTCCTCCTCACCCAAAAAATGGTTGGTGCAAAGGCTGCGCAGTGATGGGGGCATCCTGTAGATGGCGATGCAGAGCAGCTTCATAGACATCTGGTTATCCGCAGATTCTATTCTGTCACTCAGGTCGCTGTCATAGCGCACGCCATTTAACAAGATATTTGCCACCTGGAGGATCAACGTAAGCAAAGATTAAGAGTCACTTTATCAAGATAATTTTCTTTATCAAATTACAGCTGAAGTGTAATTTTCTATGGCTTGGTGAGATGCTCTGTAAAATGTATTGATGTTTAACCCTGGTTGCTCGCTCAGTTTTCTCTCACAATTGAAGCAAAATAACCACTTGTGCAGGTCTGTTGGTTAAACCCAATGATGCTCACAGTAGCCCATGCTCTAGCCACCATAGCTCAAAGGCACTTTAAGTAATTCTATTAGTAAAATAATATAAAACCTATGACTCACTGAAGAGCTGCTATTTACACCTCACCTAATGATATTTATGTGTGTTACTCATGTCTCCAGTATGACACCTATGAAGACACCTAGTGCAACCTCAGTGTAGATACTCCTACAATAATGCCTACACATTCCTACTACAGTAAGTCTAGCCCCACCTGCTGGCTGAAGGTGACAGTGCGCCTGCGTCCGTGCTCCATCATGCTGGGGGTTAACAGGGGGTCTTCTGTGAGAGCCAGACTCTGAGGCCGCTTCAGGATACTCCCCCTCTTCGACCCCACTCCAGGCTTGGGTCCCCCCTCGCTCCCATTTGGTTGCGCGCCCTCAATTGCTAGCAACGCCTCGCTACCGTTTGGTTGCGTCCCCTCCGTGGGGTTTGAGCCCTCTACCGTCTGATGGGCTTCCTGCGGCTGCTCGGCCGTCCCTTCCCCCAACTCCTGACCCGCACCAGTCCGGACCTCGTTGGCAGGCCGGGGCACCTGCAGTGGAGGCGGGGTGTCCCCCGCGTTCATCTGCGGCCCCACGGCCTCTGGCTCCAGCAGCTGGGGTGTCTGCTGGCCCGTGTAACAGTCAATGAGCACGCTGTCGATGTACGAGGTGCCCAGTGAAGAGGCAAACTCGTTGATGCCGGTCAGGGAGTTGTCGCGGCTGATGAAGCTGCCGTACTTGGGCGTGAGCGGGCTGAGTGGCGAGATGGGGCTGGTGAGGCCGGCGCAGAGCCGCGCACTGGCGCTGCACGAGTGGCCCAGCGGGTCGGTGTAGCGCCGCTGCGGGTTGGACGCCTGGTAGCTGTACAAGCCGTCCTCCTCGTCCTCCTCGTTCAGGCCAGTGCCTGGCGGGGCGGGCGGGGAGGGGGGCAGGGGCAGGCTTGGGCTCTTCAGGGCACTCCTTGTGGAACGCGACTGAGACTGAGGTAGTGGCCGTTCCGGAATGCTGGTCAGGGTCATCGCCGTGGCTGCCACGAGGGTGACGCTGGTGAACATGTATATGACCCGGAGCTGGCCGCCCATGGCTCTGCCGAACTCAGTGTGGTCCCAGTTTATGCCTCCTACGATGTAACCAAAGCCACCACCTAGTCCTGAACAAGGCATGCAAGAAACAGAAGCTTGGGAAACAATAGAAGTGTGGCAGAATAACATTAGAACAGTAAAACAGTAGAACAAGCACCTGCATGCAGTGACATTGACAGTGGTGTAGTGTAGCTAGCTATAGTGGGTGTACTGAGATGTAGCAGTTAGCTTTAGTGGGTATACTGTGATCAACCCCAAATGTTAATACCTATCCTTGTCTATTTTAGGTGGATATACTGAGATGGTGATGCTTTTTAAGTGGGTATACTGCATAGTCCTGCATATCACGTTGACTACACCACTGGGTACAGACTTGTCAGAGCAGACCAAATGTCAGAACAGTCTAAAATTATTTTGCATTAGAATTTTTTTTTTGTCTCACATTGTGTTACTAGATTTCCTTTTACAACTCCTTATCAATACGTTCAGTGTTAAACTAGTTGCCATAACTAGTTGTCACAAGGGGTGTTTCCTAAGTTTTAGTGTAAATTTGTAATTTTTCCTTTGCACAATCACCTGTAAAAGGTGTTGCTTTCTTTATACTGTAACAACGTCTGTACAGGAAAACTGTTGAAACATATCCAGTCTCTTGCAATCAATACCCCGACAACATAGCATATATACAGAAAAGTGCTTCCTTGTGGATTTTTTTATTAGAAATACTTACAGAGTAAAGTCTCATATTGACAATGTGACACAGCAGTTTGACTACCTTGTTCATGAACAATGTCTAAGGACTTGCACAAAGCATTTTGACTAAGATACACGCTTTTGCAGGTAATCCAGTATGTGGTGCGGTTTGCACTAATTGTTTTGAGAATTGCAAACGTTATGCAAACTGTTGTGCAAACGTTAATGATGATTCAAGAAAGGCACCAAAGCTACAGAGAAAAACCGCAATAACCTAGATGTTGTGTGAGGTTCACCACATACCTGCAAGAAGTGCATGGATGTTGAGCCCTCTGTCCTGATCATCTGGACCACAGACATCCATCATGTAGGCGTGGCTTGGGTTGTCTGCTGAGTCAGCGCTGAAGTCCATCAGAACCACCCCACATATTGTCAACACGATGCCCCATTTGTGATTGACAGCTGTGTCTGCCACTGCTGCTCCTATGTCCCGTCCATTCAGAACCAGTGTTAAGCCCATTAGCGCTCCTACACAATACAAATGAAAGACAGTGATTTACTCCGCTTTTATATTACATTCTTCACTTTGGACATACTACATGAATCAAAAGTAGCATTCAATCATGTAAGCTGAAGCCTATGTAGTCTATAGTTCTCATAGAAGAAACAAATAAACCCACATTAAATCACAAAGCAGCAACAACGCCAAAAAACTTGAGGAAAAACCTAACGATCAAAAAGGAAATTAAGTACAGCACATGCATTCTGTAGGTCTGAAAATAGACAACAGACAAACATTAATAATTCCATGGAAATACAAAAATAAAAATATCCTATATTCCACAGAGACTATACTTCTCTAAGCATTTGACAAAGACTGCACAGTCAAAACCTATTAAATATTAAATACTGAGTGTATGAAGAGTGCTGCTTGCATATGAATACTGTATAATGTACTAATCTGGTTTTGGTAGATTGGCAGATGTAAATTAAGCCAGACACAAGACATTCTCCTTCTCTGACACACATTCTTTGTCAAATTATGTGTATATATGTGTGTGTGTGTGTGTGTGTGTGTGTGTGTGTGTGTGTGTGTGTGTGTGTGTGCGCGTGTGTGTTTCTCTTCACTCACTAGTGTCGTTATTGCCATCTGTGTCATTAATATTTATGCATGATGTTGGAAGACTGGAACTGCACATTAATGCATAAGACGGTATATGTTGAAAGAAAGACCTCAGGGCAGCCATTTTACCCTGTGCCCCATCGTGGAGGGAAGAGTGAAATAAATGAAGATGCAATGTTGGTCTTACCCAGCGATAAGGCCAAGATAAATGGCCTTCTCCGACCAAAACGCGATGTGCAGCGATCACTCCACGCTCCCAATATCGGTTGTAGTAAGAAGCCTGTAAAGTAGAGGATGGAGAGGAATGGGCTTCGATTGTGACCAGCATCTGAGGTGAATGTAAGACCTGACACTTAAAGAGGACCATAAGAAAGTTAAAGGGTGAGACCAAGAGCTTTTAAAGGGACACCAGGCAAGCCTGATGCTTTTTCTCTACGAAACTCCCCCTAGTGTCTGTACGTGTCGATACGTGTGCGAGCCCTCGCTCGGTCTGAAGCTCTCTTCCTTTTCTTTGCAACTTCTGTCAAGGGTTTTCGCTGCTTCTTTGCCGGCTCTGCCATTATACACACGTTTGCAACAATCGCTAGCGTTTCGTTAGCCTGCCTTTGTGCTGTGGATGCAGGATGTAAACTGATCCTGCTTCTCGCAATGTCTGAGACTTTGTGAGACTGAAGGTCGGCAGGTACGATACACTGAACTTGCAAGCGGGATATTCTTCCTACAGGCAGTAGGGGCGGGCGAGAGAGTCTTCATTCGCCCTGTAATGAGTCATTTAACCATATACCGACTTACAAAGATGATTAATTAACACGAAAACATTGCCTGGTGTCCCTTTATAAACTCACTCAATGCATTAGGTGGAAAAGAGAATTAGTCAATGAACACTTAACCAATTCACACAACATTG
Source organism: Alosa pseudoharengus (assembly GCF_046254945.1). Classification (NCBI taxonomy): domain Eukaryota; kingdom Metazoa; phylum Chordata; class Actinopteri; order Clupeiformes; family Clupeidae; genus Alosa; species Alosa pseudoharengus. The sequence continues at coordinate 23,280,717 of NW_027468837.1, forward strand.
ACAGCCAAACCCTGGCTTAACACGACTGAAATGTGCAGTACCAAGGATTGGACTGATGAACCACACCAAACTGTAGAACTGATCTGGCAAGCCCATCTGAAGGAGCACCGGTGTGACATAGGCTGTTTCCATGGCGTAGCTGAACTCAATGCCAAACAGGATGCAGCCATTGAACAGCAGTTCTGTGAAGGTCCGGCGGGGTGGAAGTTCGGTCAGGTCCAGCTGATCCAGTGGGCAGGGGGTGTTGGGGGGTGGAGGCGGCGAGGGCCTGATGAGTTTTCGCCTCTTGGGGTGCCTCTGGAAGTTGTTGGCTCGGTGGCTGAGGTGGCGCGTAGTGGATGATGGGAAGCTGGAGGTCTTGGGGAGAGAGGGCCTCCAGGAGGCGTCCTGGATCAGTCCAGCTCTGCTCCCAGCCGGGCTGGCCAGGAGGGGATCACTCGGAGTGCCCATGCCTGGAGATGACATCACTCTCTACCTGCTGGACTCTACAACAACAACAAAGTAATAAATGCAGTCAAAGCAACAAAAAAACAACTCACACACAACTATCAAATAAAGGAAATTCAAGAGGCATGGAGAGATAGAGAGACTTAGTGCCATAAACAAACTCCATGCCGTGTGCCTTGCTAACGGCAGAGCAGCATAATGACATTTAGAGGACACGAGTTGGAAAATACCGCTTATAAACATGCTACTATACCTACACAAGACCTAACAAATTAAAGAGTAAATTATGGATTTCACAAGACATACCAAGACGCATGCGGTATCGGGAACCGCCATTGCCAAACCGTAATAAGTGATATGACATTTCACCTCGTGTACACGAAACACTGCAACCACTGCGCAGGTTCGTGAGGAGGAGATGCGCATAGTCCATGTGCTCTGGAGCTGAGTATAAGAGAAAGACTGCTGCATCCCCTTTCCACTGGCTTATTTATTACGATACTGCGACGTTCTATTTATACCATATCGTATTAGTAGAAATGTATAGTCTAAATATGTTTGGAAAAATAGATCATTCAAACACAGTTTTCGTTGCTGTCTTGAGGTTGTGTGGCTAGACAACTGAGAAAAAGCAGTAAATATGGCAGCGGAAAATGGCTTAGTGAATTTCAATGAGTAGCTAATTATATAGGCTATGGGTTAAAGATCAGTGACTTGTCAGTTTGCTCAAAGTGTGATCAATATAGTCTAGCCCACATCGTACCAAGCCATCTGTTCGCTTTCTTTTACTGGACAAGGCGTGCAAATGGAAACATGAAAAATATTACCTTTTCGGGGATTCTGTTCATTTATTACAGCGTTCATTGAAGGTAAATAGGTACACCATGCTTTTTTTTATTTACAGCAATGGCTTTGAATTTGAAATAGTCATCTTTTTCCCCTTGCGGTATCTTTGGTGCAGTCATTTCTCAGCTATTATTCTTCAGCCTTCCCCCCTCTCTCTTCATCTCCTCCCATGCTAGCCTATATCTACGTCGTGACGTCAGGTTACCCCCGCGCCCCATCATTCGACTGCAGCCTCAGCACCATCTAACTGGATGCTGTGTACGCCAACGGGATTTTCTTGAGGGGCCAGAGGGTAATTTAGTTCATCTTTGGGATTTTGTAGTAGGTTTACTTTTGAAAAAAAGAAATGTTGAAGTAAGTGGCATATATTTCTGGCCAGCACAGTGGTGGCCAATTAAATTGACTTGTATTTTAGCGGCATAAAAGTTAGACTACACACACCCTTCATTTTATTTAGCCTATTTGACTTGATTGCAATAAGATTTTTGGACCATATGATTTGGACAGAGGGAAAGAGGCGGCACTCATCAACAAAAAACTGTCAATATAATCAATTACAATATTGGCGTGAGCCAGGCCCACCTGTGCTCCCTATAAAACTGAGCCTGGTGGACTCAGCTGTCCGCTGAGGACAAAACACAGATGTGGAAGATTTACAAATTCGACAATTAGTTCATTTTAAATAACCACAGTGGTGTCTGTCTGGAGGTTCCCGAAGAGTAAATCAATCCTGTGGTGGTCAGCAATAGACCAATAGGCAATGATATCACCAAATCCCATACACAACTGTCATATTATTACAAAGCCAAGTACGTTTGACAGCACAATTGACCTTTGAACTCAGTATGCTGCTAACAAGTTCGACTTTATGAATGAGGAGCATGGTTAATGAATGATTTTAGTTGAACCCCAGCAACTCATATCATGTGTTATCTTATCTGATAACAAATTATACTATAAAGGTGTGACGCATATCTGGAGTTTACTTCAAGCATATTCTCCATGGGACAGTAATTTGCAGCTTCAATTACTATACTACTATATATGATTTGTGTTCAGAGGTATAGATGGTTTGAAATTTGACTCATAAAACAAGGGCTAATTGGAGACACTTTCCCTTTAACAATTTTGACCTTTAATCTTTTTGACACTGGTGGAGGATATGAGCTTTATTTCATGTGCAACAGATAGTACTCAGTTGGTTGCCTTAGTGCACAACAAGACATGACAGAAAGCAAACATGCCTTTATTGGTTTTCCATTATGCTTTTCCTGCAGATGTGCACTGCGTGTGTACACTGATAGTGTAAAAGGTCAAAGGTTTGTTGATGCTCGATGTAAGCCATGCTTTTCTAACACTGTAGGATTGATAGTTTGTAGTCCTGTTTTCATCAAAGTGTTGGCTACCTGATGGGTCAGATATTGTGAGTTGTAGGAGGTCGCAATATAACAGTCTTTCAAGACTGGCCTTAGCCAGCTGCTTTTTCTGATGCTTGTATTATCGGCCTCCAAGTCTAGGGGAGCTTGGGGCACGGCACAACCACGTTCCCTTGCTTGATCTTAAAACACAAAGAGAACGGACAAGGCAAGGTTCAGGTGTTGCACACTGGCATTCCATTTATTAGTTAAAATACTTTAAGCATAAATACTTAAATCTTCAAACATGTTTAACAATGTTCAGACACACTCAACATCAAAATCGATTAACACACACATTTAACACATTAACATCTTTCATAAGAGTATACATGTGGTGAGAATAAACACAACATTTAGCAAACAATTAATTCCTTTGTAACCTCACTAAAAAGCCATGGCCACATGGTTAATGGTGGCAAACAAACATTTGCTTGAATCAACATTTACTTCAATTTAATAAGAATCATATCAGGATCATTCAACACATTAACCAGCAATTTCTACAAAATAACCTTAGATGGCAACATTAAGAATAAAATGACACATATATTCTTAATGTTGCCATCTAACAAATAGGCTATTGACTATTTGTTTGACAAATAGGCTATTGACAGCAAAAAGTGCTGATTTATAGGTCAAGTTAATTGATTTAACTTGCCGTTTTCATTTAGTAAACTTTGTATTGAACTGTCAATCAAATGATCAAGTTTCCAAGGGAGATGATGTTCACTTGAGTGTGTGTAAGTTACGGGTATATCAGAAAACACTGGTTCTATAGAGGACCCTTTATCTTTTTATGGCTGGATGCTTGTCCTGAATTCAACTATGACCACCACAAAGCTCAGATGTGGAAAAAATTACAAACATAATGGTTAACTCATTTGGCCGTATCTGTTTGAGCTTCCCACATAAAGGCCTAATTTAATCCTGTGGTGTTCAGCAATAGCCTAAAGAGTAAAATACATGCCAAATCCCCTGAAGTAGTCTAGGCATAGTACAACATATCACCATTAAGATGAGTGTATGGCATTGCAGGGCAGGTGACAAGTAATGCTAACCTTTAAACCTTTAAGTACCACTCCCAGGTTCAACCTGTAAACTCAAGGACATGAGTGATTTCTGAACTCCTGCAACAATATTAAACCTCATTTCCTGTTCCACAATGTCATGTGTTTCATAAATAACATGTCAATGTCAATAATCATGATAATCTCTTTGATTGTGTAAACTGCACGCTTTGAAAATACGTTTATACAACTAGACCCGCCTTCTGGTGTGACTTTTAGTTTGTGATAGGTCCATTTCACATGCCAGTAAGGAAGTGTTTCATAGTTACATAGCAAGGGGCGAGGTTACAGATGACATAAGTTGCTAGAAACTGAGCATGTAATGAATGTATCCTACTAATGCACATTGTTTTGACATCTACCTTGGTAATCGCAGACAGACGTAACCAAAGATGGCACCTGTGGATCTTGCCAAAATAAGTTCAAATAGACTGAAAAACGCTGCGTCTGGGGAGGTAATGTAAAAAGTTTACAAATCGTTAACGTTAGCGATCAAGTTTTAACGTTTAAATTCACAGCTCCATGAAGCAAATAAATCGGTTTTGTTGTTAGTTCATATATATTGGAAATGTTTTGTAGAAGGATGCACACAACTTGATTAAATATCTTCATATGTCATTTGCTTCCTCATGTGACACTGCGAATGAAAGCTATAGCCAACGTTGTTAGGCGCAGGACTATCTTCGCTCAATTCTGGCAGCCTATATAATTCACCACTATTATGTAGTTGTCTTCAGTTTAGTTCACTAGTAAATACTCATCCCCATGGGGGACAGTGTGCATTAGGGTCTCATTAGCGTTCTGTGTATCAAGATAACATGCTGAGAGTAATTGATGGAACCAACATAGACACTGAATAAGGCGCGTAATTGCTGTACATTTGAGTAAATTAGGCTAGTCTTGTAGGTGGCAGGTTATGGTGAATTAATCTAGTATTCGTGCAGTCTGTTTTGTTCAGTCTCCTTGGTGTCTATAGTAACATGGTGCTTTTGTTGCATTAGGCTATGTATATAAGTCTGAGTTGAGAGGTTTGTTTCAAGCCTCAGCCTAGTATTGGTTGTTTGAAAATGTACTCATAATACTAGTGATTGTTGGAGATCCTGACACACCATTTTAACCATATGCGATCAAGGAAATGTTCATTATTCTGGAATCTAAAGGCTACTGTCTAATTGCCTAATTTGTTGATCTTGATATGATGGGCCTCAGGGATACCAAAGAGGGACCCTAGTATCAGACATCTTCGGTGACACCTTCTTTGTGTCTTAGAATGTGGAACTGGGGTCACTGTGGCGGGAGCAGGCTGTCGTGCTGTTTTTTCTGCGGCGGTTTGGCTGTCAGATCTGCAGGTGGACTGCCTCAGAGGTCAGCAAGTTGGAGCCGAGCTTGAAGGCTAACGGAGTGGCCCTGGTAGGTGTAGGGCCTGAGGAGATTGGGGTTGAAGAGTTTAAGGCGGGAGGCTTCTTCAAGGGAGGTGAGCACTACTCTCTTCAAATCATCAGTCATGATTACAAAAACAGTGGTTTACACACCCTGCCTTTTGACACACTGGTGGAGGGAAGCCTATGAGATGTCATACAACAGATAGCCTTGGTTGGTTGCCTTTGCACACCAAGGCAAATACCAGAAGGCAAGCATTTTTTTTTATGTATTTTCCATTATGTTTTTCTTGCAGATGTGTACATAGACGAGAAGAAAAAAAGCTACAAGGACCTTGGTTTCAAAAGGTTAATGTTTGTTTTTGACACAGAAGCCTACTTTATTATGGTCCTCATTTTTGTAATTTATTTTACTCTCTTAAGTATTGTTCTAACACAATCTGCATAACAACATGTATTACATGAGATATTTTTTCCTCTTTGAGCATAAAGAATGTTTACTGAATACATTTTGGCTGTAGAGTAGGCTGTTAACATTAGCAAAGTCTATATAAATAACCATGTAACTTAGAATCATCCACAATGATGCATAAGGACGCTGTTTGTACCATGTAATTGTTTAAAATGTCAAATAATCTTCACACACAAATGAGTGTTGAGTGTTTTGATTAAGTAATTTATAAAGACATTTATTTATTCTGCCATGTAGATACAATGCCCTAAGTGTGGTTCCAGCTGCCATGGGAAAGAAAGTGCGAGAAGTCTCTTCAAAGGTAAACTGGAAATGTCACCTGTTCATTTGAGCTCTGCAGGGCTCAGATGGTCAGGGCTGTGTCAATAAATTGGTGTGAGGTCCTAGTGGGGCAGTGCCAAACATACAGGAGAGATTAAAAGAACTGTGATGGCAGCTAATCTGTTGATATCAAGTGTTGACACTTGTTTGGCTCTCAAACTGTTAGGCTAAATTTAACAATCTACAGTTGCAAATTAATTGTTACAACCACCAGGCTCGTTTGTGGTGGATTAACATGAGGGAGACCACACGTGGATAAAGGGTTAAAGATATGGGTTAAAGATATTTATTAAATTAAATTTATTAAATTAAATATGCACTGAAAATATGTAGTGCAGTCAGGATGTGAGATGGTAAGAAAATAAAGGTGTGGTGTAATCGCTTCTCGGCCTTTTGGCTAAGATCAAGTGTAGTATCTGTTGTTATCAGTTTAATATCTGATACGTCCTCTATCCAACTTTAGGGGCATCCGTGGCCTACTGGTTAGGGCTTCGGACTTGTAACCAGAGGGTTGCCGGTTCGAACCCCGACCAGTAGGAACAGCTGAAGTGCCCTTGAGCAAGGCACCTAACTCCTCACTGTGTGCTTCACCTCACTGTGTGTTCACTGTGTGCTGAGTGTGTTTCACTAATTCATGGATTGGGAGACCAAATTTCCCTCATGGGACTCAAAAGAGTATATATATTTATATTTATTACACGGCTCTTCAGAGTGCTGCAGAAAGTTCCATTCAGAGTCCCCTCAGGTCGAAGCAAAACCCCTCCGCTGCGCGTCGGGGTTCTGTTCTAACTGTCGGGACTTATTTTCTGATAATTACCGGCGGACAATACATTATCCCTTACATAAATCAGAGTAATGTGGATAATCCAAACAAAAGACATGCAACACATGGTCTGATGGAGAGAGAGAGGGAACAACTGCGCAGCCACCAAGTAGACCTTTATACTTCCAGCCGCGCAATTAGGATGAGGTACACCTGCCCACTAAGCTACACCCCTAAAAGACAGACATGAGAGCAAAGCAGACAGGCACAGGAAGGGTCGTAACATAATGCAACTTTAACCCCAAAACAGAAAAAGTTGGGACGTTGTGTAAAATGTGAATAAAAACAGAATGTAATAATCTGCAAATCTCTTAAACTCATATTTAGTTGCAAAAAGGACACAGACAACATATCAAATGTTAAAAATGACAAATTTGACTATTTCATGGAAAATATATGTTATTTTTGAATTTGATACCAGCAACATGTTTTTTTTTTTTTTAAATTGGGATGGGATAACAAAATGCTGGAAAAGTTGTGTAATGATAAAGAAAGCAAAAGGAAGAATGTTTCACAACTAATTAGGGTAACTGGCAACATGATTGGGTATGAAAAAGAGCATCCCAGAGAAGCAGGGTCTCTTAGAATAAAGATGTAGGGGTATTCATCACTCTGTAAACCTGTGTGCACAAATGATGAAACAATGTAATTTCTTCTTAATATGAAATTGTGAAATCTTTGCAAACAAGGGAAAGAGCTGAAAAACAAATTGGATGGCCGTGGTCTTTCGGACCCCAGATGGCACTGCATCAAAACCAGACCTGTCATTGTATGGGCTCAGGAAAACCTCTCATAACCTTTGTCTATATGCACATATTACCGGCCTCCAAGTCTAGGGGAGCTTGGGGCACGGCACAACCACATTCCCTTGCTTGATCTTAAAACATAAAGAGAACGGACAAGGCAAGGTTCAGGTGTTGCACACTGGCATTCCATTTATTAGTTAAAATACTTTAAGCATAAATACTTAAATATTCAAACATGTCCAACGATGTTCAGACACACTCAACATTAAATATAAATACTTAACTATTCAAACATGTTTAACAATGTTCAGACACACTCAACATTAAATCGATTAACACACACATTTAACACATTAACATCTTTCATAAGAATATAGTGGTGAGAATAAACACAACATTTAGCAAACAATTCATTCCTTTGTAACCTCACCAAAAAGCCATGGCGTGGCAAACAAACATTTGCTTGAATCAACATTTACTTCAATTTAATAAGAATCATATCAGGATCATTCAACACATTAACCAGCAATTTCTACAAAATTAGAGGTGTGACTTTCGAAACCGACGTCTCGAATCAGTGTCGAGGCTTCGAAGCACAAGTGTTTCGAAACACTGCTTCGAACCGTGGTTCAAAACAGCCATGTCATGTGAGCACTGCTTCGAAACATTGTTCAAAATCCCCATGTCATGTGACCAAAGTTAAGTGAACCTTCGGTGCATTTCACCGGTGTCGGCAGGCGTGCCCGCGCGTTCAATTAACAGTGTAGCTTTCTCTTAAGCAATAACAATGATGGTGTAGTGGTTAGTGAGGGTGTTTTTTGCACAGTAGCCCAGGCAGCTGAAATGTGGTTCGATCCCCGTTTGATTTGTAAGGTATTGTTTCAGATCGTATCTGTTTATATGTTTTCTTACTTCATCATTAACCACACAGTTTCAAGTAAACTCTCAGAATGGTCAAACATTTTTGTCCCTTGATATTGCCTATCAAAGGATGCCTAATTTGGAACCAGGGTCTCAGGATTTCACCATGTTTGTGGTGGCCACTCCTTAATTTAATTGAATCCATGCATAACTCTACTTAATGCCCCATTAACAGTGTCCCATTAACATATGGGTCTATGTTTAACTGTGTTTAGCCATTATCTGGTTTGTGGTTGACAGTGGATCTTTGTCTAGTCTTGTGGTTATTTTGGGGGATTGAATTTCACATGGCTGATAAATAGGTTTTTTTTGTCTTTTGTATATGTGGAACTCTTAAGTTACAACTGCCAAAGGATGAATTTGCTTTAATTGTCCACGTTAAATATGAAATAATCGACACCACAGATGTAGATGCATGTCAGGGCTAAGTTGGCTTACTGTCGTGACAGCAGAGATTGTTTATTTAAGGGACAAAAGTTTTTATAAGAAGAAAGTGATTTAGAGAACACATAGTGGCAGCAATAAGTTTCTCTTTATTGTGACTTCATGTGGTCTCCCATCCAGTAATTGACCAATGGCATGACCGCTTAGCTTTTGACAAAGACTGAACACAGGTAACACAGCGAGCCACGAACTTTAAAGACTACACCTCCAATACGAAGCATTTGACAGATTTGTTTCACCCTAAACAGCTCTGAGGTGTCGGAATTGTTTCAAAGCTTCGGAACAATTCGTCACAATTGCTTCGAACGTTTCAGTGTTTCATAAAGCCTCGCTTTGCCCATCCCTATACAAAATAACCTTAGATGGCAACATTAAGAGTAAAATGACACATACCTTAATTTAAAACATAAAAAGAACGGACAAGGCAAGGTTCAGGTGCTGCACACTGGCATTCAAAATTCCTCATTCTCTGCCAGCTATATGGTACCTGTCCCCCGTCCCTCCCTTCCAGGGTGCCATCTACAGGCCTGGAGATATTCTCCCAGACATTTTCCCTGACAGCAGACTGAATGTGTGCAATGTATGCTATGTCATGAGTGTGTTAATACTAAAACATACAAACTTTTAATGGACAATATAAGAATTAAAAATGTTACCACAGAAACACACAAAACATTTCCCCTCTGGACCCCCAAGACACAGTTTAATACTCAATTCAAAAACTGCAGCCAAAATTGTAACAGCTAAAATTCTATTGAGATATGATACAGAAAATACCATGTCTTATCTAGGCCTGAGCTTGTTTAAAATGGACTGAGGTAACATGGAAAAAGCTCCTGTGGTTAGACCAATCAAGGTTTGCCATTCTTTTTGGAAATCATGGAATCATCGGGGCTAAACAACCTATCCAACTTGTTTTAGTGCTCGGTTCGAAATACAGCATCTATGACGGTGGAGGAGCATTAGTGCCTACAGCATGGGCATCTTGCACATTGGCAAAGCACAATCAATTCTGAATGATGTATACAGGTTTTGAGCAACATGCTGTATAATGCCATGCAGCAATGTCTTTTCCAGGGAAGACATTGAATATTTCAGGAAAACAATACCAAAATGAATTCTGCACATATTTAAATAGTATTTCTCTATAGAGGAAGAGTCCAGGTGCTAAGATGGCCTGTCTTCAGTCCAGATTTGTCAAATTAGGTGCATCATGGAATTAAAAACATGACTAAGAATACCCCATACTGTCGAGCAACTGAAATCCTATATCAGGGAGTAATGGGACAACATTCCATTCTCAAAACTGTAGCAACTGGTCTCCTCAGTTCCTAAACATTTACAGAATTTTGTTAAATGAAGAGGTGAAGCAGCACAGTGGTAAACATGCTCCCGTCCCAATTCTTTTTAAAACACGCCCCAGCCGTGGCGCAACTGGCTGGGGCATCTGCACCGTACGCCTGCGACCTGGGTTCGATTCCCGCCCCGTGGTCCTCTCCGGATCCCACCCCGACACTCTCTCCCACTCACTTCCTGTCATTCTCTACTGTCCTGTAAATTAAAGGCATAAAAGGCCAAAAAAATATACTAAAAAAAAAACATGTTGCTGGCATCAAATTCAAAATCAATAGTCCTCATTTTCATTTTCAACATTTGATATGTTGTCTCTGTCCTTTTTGCTGCTAAATATGGGTTTACAAGACTTGTATATTATCACATTCTTATCACATTTTCTGATTTTACACAACATTCAAACTTTTTCTGTTTTCGGGTTGTAATTAGTGATCACCACAATGCTTTCTAGCATCTCTTTGTGTCTGTTGTGATTTTGTGATGATTTTGTGATGTGCCATGGTTTCCGATGATTATGCAATATTACATTACATATTATAACATATATATATATATATATATAACATTAGGTTACTAGAAAAGCATGCCTGTTTTTCATAGAAGACTGTAGCATAAAAGTTGTAATATTTATTGTAAAATGAGAGACAAGCATTACATGATATTAAAATACTTGTATCATGGGTCCTGAATAACCTGTATTCTTGCCCCATAGGCAAGTGCTGAAGGTATACAGGGAAACTTCACAGGGGATCTCCTGCAGAGTGGTGGCATGCTTATTGTGGCAAAAGGTATGTTTAAATCAATAAAAAATAAACATCATGTGATGTATTTTGAGCATCCCACCCTCTTTGAAAGCTTCAACCACTAGGGGGAAGTGTGGTGCTGGGGATCTTTTCCCAGCACCACACTGGATTAATGGGTCCTGAAGCCACTGCAGAGCAGGAAGAGGAATGCTTAAATTGAGAGCAATGCCTTGGTTATACCAAATGCCTTGGTTAACTCGATGATTTGTGGCCAATTAGTGTTTGAATGGAAAAAAAAGTTAGTTTGAATGAAAAAAAATTGTAAAAAGTTGCATTAACACAACTGAAGGATGTCAGTTAGTTGTTACTGGTTAGGGTGGTTTCTCGCCCAGTTAGTGGCTATCTCATAAAGGGGTCTGGCTATTAGGTGGCCCAGATCTGGCAGGGGAACACCAGATCAGAACCAGAATTGTTCCAGGGTCCGCCACCACTTACTTCCTGTCATCTTTCTGTGTTCTCAGGTGGTGAGAAGGTGCTTATGCACTTCATCCAGGATTCCCCAGGAGACCACGTCCCTCTGGAAGATATAGCCAAAGCCCTGGGCATCTCAGTCAGTGTGCAAGCCGGACAAAGGCCACAGGTGAGTGGCCCTACTGCATATAAGAGTCAAGAGTGCACATTCACCTTTCAGGTACTTTGATCCAAAGTTGGATCAAGTAAACATAGTATGCTTTTTGTACTAGTATGGTTTATTGATGCTAAAAAAAACGTGCAGTGACTGTGTCCGACCGTGCATTTGTTTGATATGTATTTTAAGCATTAATTGTCCTAAGATATCTAAACAGCATTTTTTCCAACTGTGTACAGTTTCTGCTGTTTCTGTTTTGGCCTACTGATGAAATGATAAAGTAAACTGAAAATCAGTAGGGTTCGCACAGTGAATTCTGGCATTGGAGCCCTATTGAGAAAGACCTTGACATGTTTTGGACGTACATTGGGTGTTTTCTTATTTTTTTGTCAGGCATATGCCAGGGTAAATACAGTTGTGCTGCAGTTTAACAGCCAATCTCACAGAAACAACAGCTTTATCTGTTTTTTTTATTACACCCGAGAATCGTATCACAGTGGGCTCGATGCCTTCTGTAAGAACACCACAACATTGTAGAAATCACTTTGACAAAATGCAGTGAATATGTCTTATGTGATGATTTGCAGTTAGGGCCGTTTATTTTCCCACCTTGTGTTGGAAAACAGAATATCACAGGAGACACAGAGTGTGTGTTTTGATAGCAGTCATTCCTTGAAACAACTTCAACAGAGATTTAACATTTAACATTTAAGAATAAGATTCACACTTAACACATAGTTTTTACTACATTAAAAAGATATGTTAATCTTGAATTTTGATAGATAGAAATGTTGCTGTATAGAAACTAGGGCCAACTGCACATGTTTCACAATGACTGTGGCAGCCTGTTAGCCTGTGATAGGCACAGAGTAACTGTCAAAATCATGCCTGGGTTTACTGTTGTGACAAACAGGAAGTCTATCAGTTTTCCATTTCCTCTTCATAGAGTGGAAGTTTGTCAAACCTAGGTTGTATATTTGAAATATTTGGGACCTTGGTTTATTTCTGGAATAGTAGTAGTAGCCTAGGTCATAGTTTCACTTCCTTGGGTTGAGGAAACGCTTGTGTAAGATTACTGAAATAACAAAAACTCTTTGCTAATTTGGTCCTCTTCACTTGTTATGTCTTCCCTGTGGTACTTATTCCACATGTCCACATGACTCAAGATGACAGATCTTAGTCTATTTACTAGAACTTAATTACTACTCTTCTTGTTCCACTCACTATATAAGGACAACTGTGGTAGAAACAATATAACTTCAAAAGCAAAGAGAAAATAAACCAAACCAAGTCAAATAAACAGTGGTAGTGTAGACAATGACTAAAGTCATTCATAAAAGCAGACATCACTGATTTGTGGCACAGACAATGGTGTTTGGGGAAGCCCCACCATTCTAAACAAATATTCCATGGGGCACTCCTCCTTTTCTTTATATACCTGAAATGGATGGTTAACAACAATGTAATGCTCATTTAAACCTTTCCCTCAGGATTGCTATTATCACAGTACAACTGCAGCCATGTTATGTCTACATATTACTGCATACTGTAGTATTTACAATGGCACACCCATCTCTTTGTGGTTTACTGTGTTTATTTCAGCACATAAAGCAAAGCACGGTGGCATCTGATTTCATAGGTTCCCAACATGCAAAACTCTATCTCACTTGTGTTACTTCTAGTGACCTTTCTGTAGGTCAATTACTGGCAGTAGGTTCTCTGTGTAAGGCACAGACAACAGTCCCTTTGTCTTGCCATAGAGGCTTACTGTTCATGTGGTAGTTTGGCAGTTGAGGTGAGGCCTTCCTGTCCAACTGTAAGCCAGATGTCTCTCAATACCTGCTATCCTTATGTGGGTCTTTGGTGAAGGATGTCCTGTGGACGTCTTCCATGGGCCAAGTGAAAATCTGCCACATCTTCCACTGTTTTTGTTGCTCACAAGGAAGTGCTTAGAGTTGGTTGATGGTTGCAGCAGCAGCAGCAACAACAACAACAACAGTAATACCTTCACATTGCGTCTTTCACAAGTGCTGAAGGACCTGCCACTAAGGCGGAGCAAGGGGTCTGGAGCTCATTGAGATGTAGAGGAGCAAGGTTCTGTAAGGCTTTTGAAGGCTTTGTGGTAATGGATACATTTGCTGAATTGGGACGCAGCTTATGTCTTAGTCAGTTGGACTTAGACTTGTTGCACATTGGGCTCAGTGTATATCTAGATGTGTTGTTTAGTAGGTGTGTTGCCTAAGATTGGGTTGCACCATAAATAAACAGAATACTTCCACAAACTACCTGACCTGTAAGTTTCTTTGCATTGTTCCCAATTCTACTGGAAAAGGCCAGTGAGAACTGACTGAAAGCCACTATAATGTAGAGGTCAGCGAAAGTACTTCACTTCTACGTGAATAATTGTGAGTATTCTAATAGTTCTAGGAGTGTGCCATACATACCGGTAAGCAGAATCATATTGGGCTTTTCACATTTCACTATTTTCTTTTTACTCTTTCCACCTGCACACAGGAATCAGGTGGGTGGATTGGTTATTTACTATATCTGGGGGCTAACAAGAGAAGGTTTTTGATGTCAGATAGGGTCACACTCTGAGAACAGTGTACCAGTAGGTGTTTTTCTCAGATGGAAAGTTTAGCCCCAACTAGCCCCGATTTTATGGGATATTTCCGCAGGTCAACTGGCAATGGGATGTAGGATATGTCTTTTGTTGTTGGCAGGATAATGGTTTACAGGGCTACATTAGGGTTTCAGCCGAGGAGTAGACTCTTAGCAGTCATATTCACCATATTTATTTGCTTCGTTTGAAACATTCAACAGTCAGATTCCAAAATGTTTTTACTGGCATAACGTTAGTCCAAACAGTATTTCATTTTTTTTTTCTTATTCCATTTTATTGAAATTATTCTCTCTATCCAGGGATGATTTAGGATGTTCACAGAGAAGTCCTGATGGGCTCTTAAATCTGTTTGATTTAGTTTGATTTAAGTAAAAGGGGAGGAAGCATTCTTGACTCAAGGGGATAAATATATTTCTGAACCCTCTGCTGCCAAGAAAAGCGATACAATAACAGCCCATTTCTGTTCTATTAAACCTAACAGAGAAGCGGTTGAATAACAAGGATTATTATACGGCTCTTCACAATGCAAGTAGAATGCTCCATTGACTTGAATGGGATTTCCGAAAAGTTCTAGCGGTCATTATTTCTTGGGAAAGGACCTCTGAAAACAAGAATGACCGCTGTCAATGGCAACGGAGTTTGCGCTTGGAACTTCATTCAAAAGTGAAAGCAGACGGTTGATCAGCTGTGTTCTAAAGAATGTTTGATTCAAGTTCAGCGTGTGTTGCGAACTATTTGTTTCTCAGCAAAAGCCACGACGAAACGGTAACAAATAAGTGTAAAGAGACATATCATGGAGTTTATTTTTTCGTTTTGGCAAGTAGCCGTATAATAAGCGGGATAATGTATAGAACGCCGGTCATTATGGGAAAATAAGTCCCTTCAGGGCGAAACCAGTTCGCCCTGTCGGGACTTATTTTCCACATAATGACCGGCGTTCTATACATTATCCCTTACGTATCTTTACGTTTCTTTACACTTTAAAGAACTCCGCACACTGCTTCTCATCCATCTTATCTCCACGCCTTCCTGCCGACCGGTTTAGAAGCAGTGAGATGTAGGGCTGCTACCCACACGTGTGTTTTGGCACCAAAGAGACATATGTTAGTAGAGCAAGCCATTATTTACAGACATCTAGAAATATTTATACTACCCATGAATGAATGAGTTGACCTTTATATAAAATCAATGCATCAAATGCCATATATTGTTATAACATACATATTATAATAGTATAATATGAAATCTCTTATGGAAGATTATAATCCAGTAATTTTTAAATTAAGCAAATTGTTCCTTGTGGTCCTATAGCTGTCTGTTTGTTGAGTGTGCTAAAAAAAAAACCCACTGGTTCCTACAGTCCTGGCTCTGTAAATGGGAAAGTGGCTCAGACTGAAGTTGAACCATGCATAATACCAGCCATTCAACACGGGGCTTCACAAGTACAGAGGGGATGAGGATAGTTTCCTTAGCTGTTGAGATCAGATATTAACAACCTTTTGCCAGAATTGCACTGACTTCATCATAAACACTACGAATGTTACCAAATACTCTGAATAGCTCTTGCACTAAGGGCTGGACAATAACCTCTTAGATAGATATTGCTAGGTGACTCTGACTGTTTTGAGTCTGACACTCAAGACTCCTGTTAATCTTCATGTTATTTTTTTCTTTTCATGAAACAAGGATGTTTGATGTCCAGAGTCTCATGTTAATCTTTTTTGTCATTTTCTTTCTTCTCAGTGCAACGATGATGTTTGCACAAGGTAGAGGACTTGAACTGCCTGGGAGAGATGAGGACCACCAGCAGAGAACTGAGTTATGGGACTCATAAATTTTTTGGCTTTTTTCTTAATATGTGACTGACATTAAGAATTTACAAAAAAAAATATTATTACAGACAATTAGATTTTTTGAGGGGAGGTATTTAATTTAAGTGCTTTTTTAATCAGAAGGATTTATTGAGTAAAGCCTATTGGAATGACCATTAACGGCAGTGTATTTTTGTACGTAGATATATCCGTAATGAATTTTCACCTCCAATCATTCAATACACATTTCTAAGGAGGCTGTGGACCAAAGAAAGATATTTTTAAAACATGAGATTCATTTTTGTTTACCTTTTATTACTTTTACTACTGACTATATTTGCTGATGTAATGAAATATGATTCCATAACTTAGTTAAATGTTGTCTGTATAACTATTAGTGTAATTAAATTACGCTTTTAAAAGTTTTACTAATTATTTGTGGCCTAAACATTTATCAGAACTTTTTTCGTGTATGTTTGTATATCTTTTCATGTATGTACATTTCATGAGAATCTGATGGAGTTGAATTCCAGGGGCCTCTTTTCTGGACTTGCCTGTAAATGTCTCTCTGTGCACTCATAGAAGAAACATATCCCCTTTCGTCCTAATGAGCATGGAGTACCTGGCTGAAGTGCTCACCTGCCCGCTCACCTCAAAGAGAGGCATGAACTCACATGGGCACAATGGTTCTGCTTGGAGAGCAGCTCTTGAGCGCAGGGGAGGTTCCTGATCAAAGCAGTAAGCAGACACATCTTTAGTCTCAAGCTCAGTGGGTGGCTGATTTAGATGTGAGGTTGGAGTTCCAGATTACGACGGCGTCTTCAATTTCATGTTATTTATTTATTTGTATGCTTTCTTTTGACTGGGCTTGATTGCAAACTCTTTCTAAAGCAGCCTTGTGCGTAATAGACACTTTTTTTGATGAAAGCAGACTGATGTAAATTTGTCTAGTGTTTGTTTCTGAAGCCTTTGAAAATGTTCAGAGGACAGAGAAAGAGAGGGCGAGAAGTATGTCAAAGGTGATATGCGTGTTACGGCAGAGTCTTAGAGATCAAGGGTTATTCCACGTATATGGTTTAGTGACAAACTTGATGAAGACAAACTCTGAGATTCTTCAGCCTGGGCCCTATTTTCAGCAAACTGTCAAGTCTAAATTTTCACTATGGATATAGATCAGGGGTCGCCGACCCGTCGATCGCGATCGACCAGATAGGGAGTCTGGAGTAAAACGTTTTTTCTTAATCATGACAGCTCTTTCATTTTCATTTATGTACCGGTAATCCATCAAGAATATCCTGTTTATTCTGTTTTAGTCCTATAAATAATAGTAAGACTTTGTCTACGACAGACTTGTTGCTCTCTGGCTCGCTAGGATGCTTGTGTGTTTGTAACCTGTCTCTGTCGTCATGTCGTTGTCAGCTTGCCTGTGGATTACTTTTTGCCTCTTTGTGGATTATATTTCATTTTTACCACACCCAATGTGACAGGTCTGGACTGCAGACAGGCCATTTTAGCACTTGGACTTCTATGGAGCCATGTTTAAATATGTGCAGATTCATTCATTTTGCCATTGTTTTCCTGAAATATATCATTTCATACATCATTCAGAATTGAGTGTGCCTTGGCAGATGTGCAAGGTGCCCATGCGCACTAATGCACCTCCATACCATAATAGATGCTGGGCTTTGTACTGAGCACTTTAGCAAGTTGGATAGTCCCTCTCCTCTCCTGGCCCAGAGGATACAGAATCCATGATTTCCAAAAAAAATGACACATTTTAATTGTGGGCCATTTTCCGCCTTACCTCAGACGATCTTAAATGACCTTAGGCTCAGATAAGGTCATCTAGGTCATTTCTGTATCATGTCTAAATACCATTTCTTCTTTATGGCAGAGTTCATCAAACTATGGTCATAGACAATGATTATCAGAAGTTTTCCTGAGCCCATACAATGATTTTCTTTACAGTAACAGGTCTGGTTTTAATGCAGTGCCATCTGAAGACCACAGCC
This sequence comes from Alosa pseudoharengus, assembly GCF_046254945.1. Classification (NCBI taxonomy): domain Eukaryota; kingdom Metazoa; phylum Chordata; class Actinopteri; order Clupeiformes; family Clupeidae; genus Alosa; species Alosa pseudoharengus. The sequence goes on from NW_027468837.1 coordinate 23,298,771, forward strand.
ATTCAATATGGCTTTTCAGCCTTGTCCCTTGTTTTCAAAGATTTCTCTGGATTCTCTGAATATAATTATATTATGTACTGTAGATGATGAAATTCCCAAATTATTCTCAATTCCAATTGTGTATCACCATGCATGGTTCCAGTTAACCTAATTATTTGTGGTAAAATGTTCCTTTTTTTGTTGTGTTTATCATTACACAACTTTTCCAGCATTTTGTTGCCCCCCGTCCCAACTTTTTTTAAGTCATGTTTCTGGCCTCAAGTTCAAAATGTGCTTATATTTCAAGTGGCCTATCCAGAGCTAATGTGTGAGGATGATGCCATAGTACTGATGACCCAAAAGCTTTTGTTAAACAAATTTAAATGAAGTCCATTGGTGCAATGTCCAACAGCAAAATATATGGTCAAATTTGGATAACACTGTCGATGAAATTAACATTCCAATCATCACTCACAATCAACCATGCAGATTTGCGATAGCGCTGCTTTATTCCAGGTATATTACAACAAACATTTAAAGAGTTATACACATTATATACCTGAAATCACAATATACTCAACTGTTTAGTTTTAGTGTTTTTTTTCTTCACAGATATTTTGTAGAAATGTTCAACATATAATTGCTTACTGGCCTTTACAGAAACCAGGACTGTATAGTTATATCTTTACATAATATCAATCACATCAAAATAGATATATAATGAAAATATTCATTTAATTGATAATATCTTGGCATCATTAAGAGAGATCTCAAGCACAAAAAACAGTCAGATAGGCAAGGAATAGCAGCATGGTCTGAAAATGCACTCAGGGAACACACACTGTTGAAATAAAGCAGTAAGAGAAACACATCTTACGTGTCTTACAGATCAAATCATCGCTATAAACAGCCTATAACTTGTTTCTTTGTTGTACTGAATGTGAATGTAAACAAGACTGTTTCATTTACTGTAACAAACTCTGTCCATCTTTGCACAAATTACCTTCTTAGAGAAAAGGTCTGTAGGAAGGTAGGGGATATCTACTGTACATTTGTAGAAACCAATTCCAAGAACTATGACTTGGATATGAAAAGGAAAGGTATGTTCAATGGAAATGTCTTCCTTATCTTTTAATCTCTAATTTCTTTCAAATAAAGAAAAAAAAATATCTCTGAAGCAAGATAGATCAGGCAAGTCTGAAAATATGACGATATAGGATATGCAGTTTATGTTAATATACTGTATGAAATACTGCATGAATGACTTTCTTGTACTGTACACATAAATTAGACACCTGTCCCCTAACATTCTTTGAAATGCTGCATGCATTTTTATTCTCTCTATTTTATACTCCAACAGTTTTCTTTACATACTCATGACAACGTTATTTTGTACAGAGCATTAGTTTCAATTCCAAGTGATGTCAGCCCTTGCTTGTGATAGCTCATATTTAGTCATTCTAGGTACTGTGATGAAATGATTGGATAAGCTAAATTCTACAACATCGCAGTCATAGTGCAGTTATTTCTCTATGTATGTAACAGTACTTAATGACCGTTGACAGGCTGAGAGTAGGTAGAAATAAAGCTCAAAAGACAGACATGCACATTTAAATTCATGTCTCTGTGACCAGAGATACAGTAACAGTCAGAATGAATGGCCCAAGGCATCATTTGTTTCTTTATTGGCTGCATCGCATGAGTTCTCAGAAGTACATCTCGCTATCTCTATTCTTCTAAAAACCCCTGTCTTGTGTGCACTCATCTAAATCCTATTTGATCTTTCTGTCAAAGTCCTCTCTCTCTTGCTCTCCCTCTCTCTCTCTCTCTCTCTCTCTCTCATTCCACCTCTCAACTCTTTAGTGCCGCTGTCATTACTTGTTCATCAAGCAGGGAACTAACAGCGGTGGCCATGCCTGGGGCCCTAATGAGAAGGCTATTTCCCCCGAGTCTCTGTCCTCCAGCCAGGACACCTGTTGGCTACTCATATTTACTGCCCCCCCCCCCTCCCCCCCAGCACCACCACCACCCCCCCAATCTCTGTGCAGATGATCAATTTGAGAGATAAGAAAGGGACAAACGTTCTTTTCCAGTCAAGCCACTGTCACCCAATATGCTCTCTTCAAGACCCTTTCCCTGTCTCAGCCTCAGTTTTGCCTATTCTCCCAACATCATTGCAAGGTTCCCTAGAAATTACGCTGTCGAGGTGAAGTCAGGGGATATTCCCATCTATTGACATATTGACCTCACAGTCAATAGCCATCACAAATGACTGACACACTGTTCCTACAAGAAGGAATATGAGTTGAGATCTTATGCAAGTAATCGTGTCCACATCCACAACAGGATAAAGTACAGACAAACAGTGTCTCAGAAGATATAGGAAGTAGGCTGCTAATTCAATCCAACCATATCTGTAAAAAAAATTTTTTTCAAAAAAATCATTTTGAGTCCCTTGCCAAGTCAAGAACAGCAGGTATGCCTGTCTGGGGCCACCACTGTAGTGCTGTATTAAGGTTTGACCTCTAGGGCGACAAAGGAGAGTAAACACACCTTAGAATGGGGCAGATAGAGGGCCAGAATACTAAACAGAGCTCACCCAGGCCTTGAAGGAGTACAGAAGGCTCATTCGTGCCTTGAAGGAGTACAGAACGCCTTTCCTTCCCAAATTAACAAAGCCTCCCTTGTTTCAAAAGTGGCTTGATAGTGGAACAACAGAACATTCCTTGGCATTACATAAGGCCTCCCTTCTGTCTCCCTCTCTCTGACTGATAGCGCAGGAAACCACAGGCACTGTCAACGCTAAGCTTCAGAGGCACAGGTATGAAGGAAATGTCTCATATTAGCCAACATCAGAGATGATAAACAACTGATACATTTGAAAAGGGGCCTAGTGAATGCTGTACCCAACAGTCACCCAACTTTCAATACATTCAGTGCCTCCATTGTAAATATATGGATATGCATTTTTCACATACTGAGGCAGTTTCATGAAATAATCAACAGTAAAAGGATATTTCAAATATCAAGCCCCCACCCCCCACAAAAAATGTTTGGACACTGAAAATGTGGAAATGTGAACACTGAACATGAACAGGTAAAGCTGTGTGTGTGAAGTTAACAGTCATAGAGTCTTTAGCTGAATTGCTCTAGCTTGTAGGGATTGTATCAGCCCTGTTACAAATACAGTAAATCCATCCTGATCACAATCAAAGCTGTCTGATTGTTAATCGGTGTGTCAGTTTGCGACTTTGAGTCATGCAAATAACACACTGTAAAAACCTGCTCTTTATTTAAATGTATCCAGTCAGTTAAAAAACAAACACATAGTTTGACCCCAAGCAATAAATTGTAAAAGGCTGAAGATAATCTCAAATATATATATGTATATATATATATATGTTTATATTGTGGATCTCAATTTTAAAAAGCTAAATTACGCAAACCTCAAATAATGATGAAAGACGTGCACAGATCCCGACATTTTTGATCACGTCATCATACAAGATGGTCGGTCCAAACATATTTTTAGAGCATATACATATATATATATATATATATATATATATATATATATATTGACATAACAGTCACTTAGCAACAAGTACAGGAAAAACAGATCCAACGATAGACTAATAGCTACATTTTAAGTAGCTGTACACACGCAAAAGCAAGTTTCTTTCCTCATGCCCCCACGTATTTCATTGTAGAGTGAAAGCTAGACCTCTGGACATAAGGGCAGTCTCAGAGCTTCCATACATCGCACGTGTATACGATTTTGTGAACACTACACAGATCAAGGTAGGTATCTATATTCACCATGTCAGGGGATCAGGTGAAATATAAGGCAGTGTACCACTATTGTATGGTTGTGACTCAAAATTACATTTAGGCACCTACAGTAGCTGCTGCCCGAATCACAAAGTCAATCCATCCGCAGAGGAGGAAGAGAAGGGGGCCATACGCTGGCTACCACACTCTGCATTTCACCTCTGGGTTCATGGGGGCACCTGTTTTGCACTGGAATGCCTCGGAGAAGGCCTCGAAATTCTGCAGGGACCCCAGAACCCTGGAATGGAGAGAGCAGGATTATGAGCAAGCATGCTAGGACAAGGAAAAGAAGAAAGATGGACTGATAGACATACAGATACATAGAGGAGACTGGCTTACCTGTACTCCAAAGGGCTGTGAGAATCTGTCTTGATCGACTGGCTGGCAAATTCAGGCCTATAGGCACCACACCACACCTAACAAAAAACAGCCAAACCGTAACGTGTTAATAAGTTGCAGAAGCTTGCATTTGCAAACACCAAGCTAATGCAGAGTAGAGAGTCGAAAGAAGTGAGGCTTAATTCAGCAGTAATTGCATACTTAGTCCCTAGGCCATTTTGCATAGTGTGTGAATGACCTATCAGGCTACTGTTCTGCAGAAAATCTCATTAGGTGTTAGTACTATTTTGCGTGTGAGGGGTGGAAAATCAGATTTCCCTGGAGTGCTCACCTGAGCAAAGTTGAGAAAGAAGAGCTGTTTGTGGTCCAGGTCGAGACCAGGCAGTCGAGGCTCCTCACCTTCTCTCTCAACCCATTTAAGGTACGCCTATTTGCACACACACAAACAAACACACACACACACACACACACACTTACATGAGAGGTTTTTTTTTCGGAGTTAGGCCTTCCATAACAGATTTAGAACATTAAACTACTCCACCTTATACGCTTGACGAATTCCTCCATTGTCGGCAATGTTCTCCCCAAGGGTACTTATGCCACTAACCTAATTGGACAGGAACAATAAGAGGTCTATTAGTGCTCTCTTCTGTACAGCTCAAAGCAGCCTCAAAGCTGGTCATCCAAGAAGGTTCATAAGTTAAGGACCGTTCTATAGAGTCTCACTTACGTTTTGTCCACCAGCCAACTTCCAGTTGAAGTTTCCGTATTGGTGCACCATGCACTGAGACTGCTCCTTAAAGTGCTCTGCTGAGTAGTTACTCCACCAGTTATACATGTTCCCATCCTTGTCAAAGTTACGACCTAAATGTAAAGATATGTAAAGATTCCTATATGTTCTGATGTAAATCAGAAATCTGACTTAAGGCATATGTCATTGAACAAGCTTGGACTTATCGACTCTTATCTTACTTTCAGGCTGGCATGACTAGTTTTTGATACCTGATGGTTTTTCATATTACTAACTGGCATGAACTGCATTGGGTTATAGACATTACTTTACACATGAGGTGATTAAGTAAATACGGCATTTGACCGAAAGCTACATAAAAATGTGCTATTGGCAAATGGTGACATGGTATTCCACATACTGCTAAATCATGGCAAAGTGGCAAAGATGTTGTTGGTCAATTGAGAATGAATGACATGAGTGGAGTCCTAATAAAGAGATTATCATCTCACCATGGTCATCAAACCCGTGAATAATTTCATGCCCGATCACCATTCCAATTCCACCAAAGTTGAGAGCCTGGAGCTGATTTTTACTGAAGAACGGGGGTTGCAGAATTCCAGCAGGAAAAACTATGGGTCAAGACCAAGACACAAATAAACATAGACAGATCAACAGAAAGGCAAGCCCGTTTAGTCACATAAACAGACAGATGATAGGGCGGTCTCACAGGAAAGCACAACAACTGTGAAACACGGAAAAACAAAGTGCAAAGTAAAAGAAAACTTTGAGGAACATTCCAGACTCATTTATTCTCTTGTAATAAGCCCGACCACACATACATAATAGTTATTTTATATCTTCAAACAAGATTGGGCTTTGGTATAATTTGTTCACTTCTGTTCAGCTGCTTAAGTCTGCAAAGTAAGCTCTTTTCAAATCTCTTAAAGCAAGCAGCAAAGCACTCCAGTAAAAACCTATAGTATATCACCACCGCATCACGGCCCAGGAACCGCGAGGACGTCCGAGAACATTAAAACCCGCAATCTCAGCCTAATTACGCCGTGACTGCGGCGCCCAATCTGCATAATCGCCTTACGCTCTTGCAATCGGCTGCGTTAAGTGACGGGCCGGTAATGTGTTGCGCTTGGTGCGGTGTCGGGGGCTGCTCTTAGTCGTACAGTTTCGTGAGCACTGGAGCTTAAAACTAGTTTTTATTCTGACAACAAAGAGCGGCATCGTAGGGCTGTCATTATTCTCAGTGGAGGCTTTTTAGTTGAGGACACAGGGACTCCATAAGTGGTGTGGAAGGGGAACAGCAGGCAACAAGGGAATACAGTGTTCCTTTCTTGCTGGCCTCCTGATACAACATGTGAAGGTGAGGTTAGTGGCTGTGGGATACTTTGTGCTTTGCTACCTTCTCCTTTATCCTCTAATTTATAAAAAAAATGGTTGAAATAGGCACAAGCAACAAAAGGGTTTACTTATACTGTCACTTGTCTCATGTTATGATGGTAGGTACGTGATTATGTGATTATTCCAATAGAAAGCTTCTCTTAATCACCAGTCTCTATTTGTTTGATGAATATTTAATGGGAAAAAAAATCACCTATTTGGTTTCTGTTTGGAGAGTAGAACGCATTCACTTCAGCTGCACCAATGATCCACCTGAGAAAACAGAGAACCAAGTAAGGTGAACTGAATGGTACACTGTGTGTGTGCATGCATATGTGTTTGAGTGTGTGTGTGTGTGTATGGGGGGGGGGGGGTGGCAGGGAAGCATTCAATATGCATGTAATGACACTGAACAATAAGTCTATGTGTGTGCATGTGTGTGGTGTGTGTGTGTGTGTTTGTGTGCATGTGTGGTATGTGTGTGTGTGTGTTTGTGTGCATGTGTGTGTGTCTCTGTGTGTGTCCTTATGAAGTTACATGTTTGGGTCCACTGGCTCCCTGAGCTTCTTTAAACTCTTCTTCGACCCGGCTTGCAGGTTTTGCAGAATGTTCTCAAAGTAGTTTTCACTGAAGTTCAGCTATGTTGAAACAGAAACTTCAGTCAACACCAGAGTTCCTCTGAGGAATCTAATATGTCTGTTTTCTGTCTGTCAGTACTGGAACCTCCACTGGTGGAGTGAGATAATGACTCCTCACTCATTACTTACATGGGCATACTCCTCATCCAATTTCTGGTTGTTTTCTTCCAGGATGTGGTCAGGGTAGCCAATCTGTTCCTTGATTGCCAACACCTTGGATACAAAATAGATCAACTGTCTCTTTTTGTTGTTCCCACGCAGCGTAGTCTTACAACTGGCAGCACAATATACTCACACAATATAACGTTTGATCATTATGGTTTTGGAAGATTATTTCAAATGGTTACAGAACTTTCTTTGGCAATATGTACTTTCAATTCACTGTCAATAAATCCCGAAAAGTGGGAAAGTCTGTCTGCATATGCAGAATAATAAAAAAAAACTTCAAAACACCTTCTCTCTAGCCTTTTCCTTTGATGCGACATCCATCCAGTTCAACTCCTCCAGGGTGTCCATATACGCAGCCTGCATCATTCGGATGAGGTCACTGACCTGTGAGAAACAATGTAAACCTTGACGCACAGACGTGGCACACATGTACAGGACACGTGCAGGCAGACGTCAACAGCATACAGCACACGAAGGGTCTCCTGCGTCACTGCAAGGGTGACAGACCATCACTCATAACCTCTCACAACTCATAACCCCCGAAATCCAAAACATAAGATGTCAAGCATAAAGCCATACATCCTTGTGTAGAATAAACAGCCATGAGAATGGGCTGTGTCCCCGTCAGTCTAAACAGTTGTAAGGTGGGACAGTGACGGCATGAGCTGACCGATCTTCCTGTTTTGGCAGAGGACGCAGGAAGTGGCAACAATGAGGGACTCACCATGCGCTTGCTGTCTCCTGCGAAGGCCTCCTGGACATAGAGGGCACCCACAGCGTTCACCATGCTTCCCTGGACATACCGCACACAGTCGCGCCAGCGAGCCTCTTCCACTGTGGTCCCAAACAACACCTGGAGTACACAGTGTAAAAATGCAAACAAACACACAGACACACAGACACACACACACACACACACACACAGAGGATATGAAGCCATTACATAGAACTACTACACTTTGGATGTGTGATTTTTTTCCCCCTTTACATCTAGTATGTTGTCCAAACAAGGTTGAACACTATCAGTGAATAGTCTGATTCACACTAAATAATTCCCCTAAGACGCTAAAAATGATTTACGAATGCATTAGCTGTTTTGATCTTGGAACCCTTTAAATGTCTGAAAACTGTTAAGAGGCTCAACAGCTAAACAGAACAAAAATACTATAAACATCTGAGCCAACAGCATATAAAGACTCAGCATATAAAGACTCAGACTGTGTGTGTGTGTGTGTGCGTGTGCATGGGCATATGTGTGTGTGAGTTTGTGTATGTGTATGTGTGTGTGTGCATTATATGTGTGTGTCTGTGTGTGTGTGTGTGTGAGCCAACAGCATATAAAGACTCAGCATATAAAGACTCAGACTGTGTGTGTATGTGTGTGTGTGTGTGTGTGTGTGTGTGTGTGTGTGTGTGTGTGTGTGTCTGTCTGTCTCTGTTCTCTGGTCTGACCTTTCTATAATGTGCTCGAGCGTCTTTGAAGCGTCGGCTCAGACCGCCAACTCTCTCAATGACTAAGTGCCAGGTGAGAAAATTCTGCAGAGTCCTGCAGGAGAGAATACACACACGCACACACACACACACACACACACACACACACACACACACATACACACACACACACACACACACACACACACACACAATTTAGATTGAATAGCTGTTCCCTTATAGCAAAGCATTTTCACCTGTATGTGTGTCCACAAATGTTATAAACAATGGTGAAAAAAGTCTGTATAAAACTCATTATAAAAGTCTGACCTGCGATCATGTTTAGAGAGGACATCATTTAACCTCTCCAAGTACGGGACTCCGTAGACTACTACCTCTTCTTCCGGGTGCACTGTTATGGACACACTGGACATGACGCCTTGAATAAAGCGCGTCCAGTTGAAGCCCTGGAGAGCCATGTGACATCAACAAACATCTGTGAACTGTGAACTGAACTTTTATTTTTACAATTGTGTCATTGCAATGTAACGGATATGATTCTGAAACACTGATATAACAAAGGAACAGAGGGGTTTTAAAAACAGCCAAGGAAGGGGTCCTTTCTACAGTTTTTTTTTTTTTTTAAACAATGGATGTTTTTTTTCAGAGAATATTTTGCAGCTCTTTTTCTTTTTTAGGAACATACATTGTAATTTGCCAGGGTGGAAACCGAGAACCTGGAAAAGGTTCTCAGTAAAAGCTCCTTTTCCTTTTTTAGGATTCCTTGTGCAGACTAGGTTCTAATTTCCATTTAGAGATGTAACGCCAGTCTGAACTCACATTGAGGCTGAAGTTCTCCTGCAGCTCGCTGAGGGTCATCTTATTGTATAAAACTGTGATATCATGACGTTCCTCAGGTGGCGTAGTGGCCTGTAGGGAGATTGAAGGAGCCATGTGCTGTTAAGCAACCTCTTTTTTTCCATTTCACCACCTTGTTTCCTAGGCCTCACCTGTCACCTGTACCATATACCTGTAGTCTCTAACCTGTTGCTGTAACAGATATTCTTGCTCTGGTGCTCTGCTTATAGAGTAAATTGCTTTTAACACTGAAGGTCATGGAGTTAAATACCAAGGGGGTAGAAATACAAGACTACACCTGTACATTGAGTCACTTAAAATAAACGGGTCTACTAAGTGAGGAAATATCAGATGTGTATCTTGTCATAAACTCACATTGGCAATGTCTCTCTCCAGCTCCATGACCTGCATCATCTCCTCCCACACACGCTCGTCGTCCTGGGTCAGGTTCCTGTCCTCACGGGCAATCCTCGCCATGGTAACCATGAACTGCTGATAGGCCTCTCTCACCTGCCATATCAAATGTATACTACATGATGTTGCTTTTATAAAGCAAGTGTTAATGTGCAATTACTTGAACATGTATGAATAAAAACAATGTAATACTGACAACAACAACACCAACAACAACAATACAATAATAATAATAATAATAATAATAATAATAATAATAATAATAAAATAAAAAAACATACCCTTTTGTAGTTTCCATCATTGAAGTAATAGTCTCTGGAGGGCATCCCCAGTCCAGGCTGATCAATCTTTGAGAAATGATTAAATATTTGGGGAATATTACATTAATGTATCTTTTAAAGCATTAATGTACATGTATTTTTTTCTCAGAAACTACACAAAAATCTATAGAAAACATTATACTGGAAAAAAATGTCTGCACATTTTCAGAAACACCCTAATGGCTAATGGCACAGTAAGGTATGAGAATCTTTTTGCCCATACGTGTAAGATGTGACGACTGGAGTCCTGATCGTCCGTCCACACAAACATGTCCAACAGAGCCTTTTTGTGAAACCGGGTTATAAGGGTGGCAAGAGTGTCTTCCAGGCTCCAGGAATCTTCTGTCAAATATCAAAAACATAGGCAATACTCTTTACGTTAAGTATTCTTAGGTACCATGAATGCTAGTTATTGTTTTAGTATATTTACATGTTTATACACACTGTTATATGTAAGTTAGCGTTAGGAATTTAACCTTTATATTATCAATACGGCCATATAGTGTGAAATAACGTATGGGAGGCACAACTAACATCAGCTTTAATGATTGTAGCTATCATGTCAATGCATAGGCCACCCACACAGCTTCTGAATGTCTCTGTGTAGGGAATTGGATCTGAAGGCGACTGATGGCCTGAGCATGATTAAAAGGAGGGCAGTCAGAAAGATGACAAGAGGATGTCATAAGAATTCATTCCAGCCAGGGACACAAGCCCCTCTTCCTCGCTCCTTATCTGCTGGCTTTTGACCAATCATCAAACAGGTTTGCGGAGGCCCAATAGGAATCACTCCTGTCAGGGCCCCTGTTGCCTTTAGAACATCCCATCAATTGGCTGCTTATCCAATTCCTCCTGACAACAGTATTTGTCTGATTGTGTCTCTGCCCCATTGAGAGGAGCCAGGGACGCTACAGGCAGCCATTATGGGGCATTAAGAAGGGCTGGTATCTCTTGGTACCTGCTGTGCTGTTCCAGTCGTCTGAGGCCACTGGCCAGTCTCCAATGCTCTCGATGAGCTTCAGCAAAGGCTGGGAGTCGCGTTGCTCAATGAGACCTGCAGGGGATGCCAGAGTCATGAGAGGGAATCTTTGTGCTCCTCCTGCAACATATCTTTCTGAGAGTTAATAATGATATTGTGATTGAGCTGACTTGTCACTGGACTAAGATAATATGCTTTCTACATAGCTTCAAGTTCAGGCTCTGTCTTGCTGTGTTTGTTACTGCATTGTGTGATTGTGTGTGTGTGGGGGGGGGGGGTGAGAGAAAGAGAGAGAGAGAGAGAGAGAGAGAGAGAGAGAGAGAGAGAGAGAGAGAATGAGAGAGAGAGAATGGTTAACAAAATATGGATGATTTTCTTTTTAGGTAAAAAAGGTCTTTCCTTACAATAAGCCTCATGAATAACAACCAACAAAAGGAAAGTTTGTTAAGACCATTTTAATTGTATTTGTTTTGTAGTTCTTTCTTTTGGATTTTATTTGTTTAAGGTCCTCATGACACTGAAAAAATGCAATAACTCCAGTGGAGTCCAGTTACACGTTCCCACCCTGCCGCTAACATAAGACAACGCATGATGCAATATGGCTTGAATTCCATTATTGGGCAATTTGCACCCTAGGTTAGAACCCAACTGACTGTCCTATCTTTTGGTGGAAGTGTTTGTTTTGTGTTCCTTTTTCCCACTATTAGAACATGCAAAGTACATTGCTTTTGAGCATATGTTGTTCTCATAACAAACACCAGTTGAAAAGAAGAATGTATGTGTGTGTGTGTGTGTGTGTGGGGGGGGGGGGGTGAGAGAGAGTGTGTGTTGGAGAGTGTGTGTGTGTGTGTCTTACTGTCTTTCACTCACTCTCATTCATGCATGAGCTGTATAGCAGCTTGACTTTCCTGAAGGCCTCCCGGTCTTGCTCATGCTGTGTTTCCAGCACTCCTGTCAAGTGGCACACATCAGACCATTACATCACCCCCACCACCAGAAACCCAAGTTGACACCGCAAGACACTAAAACCCATTACGTTTAGGGAGTAAAGGCTGACCCTTGAGCACAATCTCCAGGTCCCCGCGAAGGATGTCGAAAACGCTGTGGTGGGAACTGGTCTCGGGGATCACATGCCTCTCCTGCCATCCGCCGCAGGCGTACTGGTAGAAGTTCTGACACGGCTCCGTGCGCGGGTCCATGTTCTGGAGCAGCCTGGCCGCTGGTGTTTCCAAAAAAAAAGAAGAAACGATAGGAAGAGGAATTCAGATAGATAGATAGACTTAAAAGGGAGGAAAGTACTCAGTGCATCCAGTCAAAGGTCAAAGCAAAATGAGAGCAGTGAACTCAATACGAGGCAAATGCTGGGGCCGCTGTCGCTATAATCCCAAGTGTTTAAGAATAGCAGTTAGTTCCAAGAAAAAGAGCTGAGCTGAGACTGTTTGGGGAAAGCATGTAAGTCGTATAAGCCTTTGGGTGAAAAAAAAAAACAGCCTAGTTTTCCATTAGTGCTACCCAGCGCTGCTTGTCTCCACGACACTACACTGTTCATTACCTGCTGTGACACAGTCTGAAGTGGTGCATATGCTGTTGACACTGGAACGGTACATTAGCCCTAAAAATTAACAAGAAATGTATTACAGTATTAGTGGAAGAGCAAAGTTGGCAAATTTCTTGATAGACATTTTGCAAAATGTTGGCAAAGCAAGAGTTCCTCCGGAAAAGAAGAGGACTAAGCTTTTAAAACAGAGTCAGTATGCCTCAGTATGCCATGAATGTATACTGCACACAGCCTTACACAATTACCACTGAGGTAAAAATGGCCATGGCTCTCCTGAATTTTCTGATAAGGGCACAGAGAAAAGGAAGACTATGAAACCATTATGTGTGGTAATCTATGTTGGGCTCTGTGCCAAACATGGCGCAAGTGTGAAATGAGGCTGCGAAACTAATTATCTCAAGAAGCGCTGGTTTAGCTGTTTAGCTTTTTCAGTCGTTTGGACTATAGGTCAAGTGCAATGCATACCTTCAGTGACCCTACCCTTGGATACACCAGTTCTGTCTGACCTTTCTGTAACAGAGAATTCATGACAGATCAGTTCATATACATAGATGTTTCTCCATGATGTGATGAGCATTGAGCACACCTTTGACTTGCCACTTGCACCTTGTTTCAAATATCTTCTGTGTTGCGGTCACCGTTATCTAACTGGTCAGTTCCTCTTTTCCATGGGAACCAAGATAGTAAGGTCAGTAGCATTGTTGATAGTTAGGTCAACGTAAAAAGCATTGCAATTATCAAGATTCACATTGATTTTATAATTCTCAATAAGTATTTTTTTACAATAAATTACGCTGAGAAAACCAAGCTAATGAAAGCTAATACTTGATTGTTATGGCATGTGCGAGTCTACATTCATCAATTTTTAGACAACAGTTACTAAGGTTTAATGGACGGTCTAGCAGAGTAGAATTTGAGGTGTGTGTTCCCAGGCTCTCACCTCGCACTGCGGCCGTGTAAAGGACAATGAGACCCACCAGCGCACAGCTCACTAACAGCAGCAGCACAGACAACCCGATCTCGGCAACACTCAAGCGATGTTTCCCGGGTTTGGGTGATTTCTCCATGATGTCCATCTGGCTTTCCGATTTTCCCATTCTGTAAAGAGGTGTAGTGTTCGCTTGGTGGGTTATAAGTGGCTTAGCGTCAGCAGTGCTTGTCAGTGTTGTGTGCCTGAGTGCCAAATGTCCAATTCATGACAATTAAGCCAAACAGGTGATGCAGGTGGGTGAGTTTTGAACGCCTTCAGGTAAGCTGTCTGTCTCAATTTTTCAAATTTCTACAACCATCCAATAGTCATCGTAGGGTATACTACAGCATAATCCACTGTCTTGCACATCGTCTTGTTTTTCATAACAGTAGGATTTTATTTGAAACAATTCTTGGACAACAGATCTCGAAAATCATTAAAAAATAAAAAAATAAAAAAGGATTAATTGAATGCACTCTCCTCAGGTAAGAGATCGTACTAGGCTACTCATAAATGAACAGACTGCATGTGCTAAATTAAGAATAACATTCTCAATAGCCTACCTCAACATTTGTCAGAGCAAACCTGTGGAATGGAGTACAGGTGAAGGTGTCACATCAGCAATTAGCACTGGCTCTCACAGCGCTAGTCTACATGATGGACAATTGTAAATTTCTCTCTTTCGCTCTCTCTCTCTCTCTCTCTCTCTCTCTCTCTCTCTCTGTGTGTGTGTGTGTGTGTGTGTGTGTGTGTGTGTGTGTGTGTGTGTGTGTGTGTTTGAGAGGCCAGATTGTTATTGCCATTTGCCTTGTACAAGAATTGAAAAATATTTCCAGTACATAATCTTGTAATGCATAAACTGAATGTTTTCAGTTTTACAGGTAAACCCATCAAACCATTCCTTAAACTTGGAAGTAAACCTTGCGTAAATTGAATGCATATTTTGTCATTTTCAGAGTGATTTTCCCAGTGACATCTTACCAATGTGAAATGTCTTAATGATTAAATGTGTTAGCATCCGTTAACTTGATGCTGCAGCAGCTGTGTACCATAGGCATCCGGCTATTAAGAGACATAAAAACAATATGCAGTTCTTATGCTAGTCTACATTTACACAGATTATTATTTTCATCTTGTTAAAATGTTTCTAGTGTCTTACAGAAAGCTAGTGAGAGGTACCAATATATGTGAGCACATCATGTTCTGTGACTTAACCCATGTGAATTTTTTGTCATGTTGTGTTTTCTGAAATGCATGAATAACCGGGGGTATATAGTACAAACAGGTAGGCTAATAAGTACTATTAGATTTTCATATTCAGAGAGAATATAAAAGAATATTTTTTTCAAACAGTATTGTTATTTTTGTAACTGTCTTAACAGTGCTTTGGTGTCTGTTATTGAACTATAGTCAAATCCCCCCCCCCTCTCTCTCCACCTCTCTCTCTGTATGTGTTTGTGTGATGACTGCCACTCTCTACCTAAAGCAGCATCCCATAGATACAGCTGTCTAGAGAAAACAGTACTGAGCTAGAGACACATTCCTCCAAACAAGGCCAAGTCAATGACACCATTATGCACACAGGCATCCATATATGCACAACAGATAGGACACCTAATAAAGTCACCACAAAATATGTAAATTATATTTATGTAATAGTAAATAGAACCTGCCTCAGAAATGACAATAATTTATGTTGCAGACAACTGGAAATCAAACTCCATTTAATGTGTTAAATCCTACTGAAAAAGAATGTGAATGTACAGCATGTGAGTTTGTTTAATTGCGCTTTTGTGTAGTCAGAAATGTCTTAAAGTGCTTACCTTTGATAATCGTATGCTGCCTGGCACTCTTCCTGAGATGTTGTTCAATTTCTTAAAACACCCCTCCTGAGTTTGGACCCAGAGCTGGTGTGTTAAGAAATGAAGCAGAGAATCACCGGCCGCCACCAAACCTGCCTGCGTTCGTGTGTGTATGCGTGTGAGTGAGTGAGCGAGTATGCTACTGAGCTTTTGAGCATGTGCGAGGGGAAGAGATGGAGAGAAAGAGAGAGAAAGAGGGAGGGAAAGAGAGAGAGCGAGTGGGAGGGATCAGAGACAGGACCCAATCCAGAGAGAGAGGGAGACTCTGGGACCGGCGTGGCCCAGCTCTGGCGCGGGTCCATCAGGGTGTGTTGGTATCTGGGAAATGCTGCATGCTAAAGTGGGAACACTGAAGATGGAAGTGCTATCAGAGCAACCACAGTTGTCTCCTGGCTTTGGTGCCCTCCATATATATGGGTTGCACTGATGGAGGAGGAGGGTAAATTAAAGCAAGGACCCATTTTTATCTTCTATGCTGCTGAGGCGCAAACATGCACTGTGCCATTATAGAGAAATGAAATACATATACATGCTTTTACAGTGTGTTGAAACATGAAATACATATACATGCTTTTACAGTATGTTGAAACATGAAATACATATACATGCTTTTACAGTATGTTGAAACAAGGCTAATTAGCAGAAGTTCATTTTCCCCATCCATCTCAGGTAACACAGAGGAGCACATAACAATGAGCAGCAAAGGGAAGCAGGACAGAAAAAGACAAAAACAGAAATATAAGACAGACCAAAAGAAATACACATAGCTGATGCTTATGAGGGGAAAGGTGTCTGAAAAGCATAAAATAGAAGGGTGGTGGGGTTATGTTAGCAGTTATAACCAGATCACTGCATCTACACATGCTCTCTCTCAGACACCATGCATAGGACCCCTGTGTTGTCATTACTGGTCTGCTCTCTGTGCTCGCAGAGGCACATCCTGCTAATTGTCCTGGTTGAGGCGGCACAGCCATCTTGGCATTGGTTGACCTCCATCACTGCACCAGCCCGCAGTTCAGCAGTAGGAAGTCCAGCTTGGGAGCGAGCAAGTTAATCACCCTGTTTCTCCCCCTCAACCACCACTCCGTACCCCCACTGCCACCCTAGCCCCAGCACCTCCCCTTCCTCCTACTCCTGCGGGAGGCAGTGGCAGCCAGGCACACTGAGCAGACCGGCACTGCTATGCCCCCTGCCCCTCTGGGTGTCAGATTGAAATGGCAAACCGCCCAGCAGGCACATTACCAGGCTGATTAAACACTGTAATTAACTCATATTAGTGGGAGAGAGAGAGAGAGAGAGAGAGAGAGAGAGAGAGAGAGAGAGAGAGAGAGAGAGAGAGAGAGAGAGAGAGAGCCCACTATGGACACTGATCAGCATTCAGACACAACCTCCCTTCAAAACCCAGCTGTCCATATCCATATTGGATGATGAGGGGCACAGAAATAAATTGTGGAACAACCTTTATCACACATTACAAAAGATGCACTCACTAAGCAAAGCTGGCTGAACCTTTTAAAGCACCCAACGGGGCATTCTTTATCTATTATGAGGATGGGATATTAATTATGGTTTCTATTTTTGGTTTGATAACAACATGAGAAGAGTCTGTAGAACAACGGTTGCTCCATAATGGGTAACAATCAACATGAACCTTGAAATCTGCAGATTTCTTGATGGTTTTGGAAACTGGCTAAACATTGATCTTCAGTAAGCTCATATCAAAATTATTTGGGAATGGAAGTTATATTTGCTGAGCTGTAAATAAATAAATGAATAAATAAATAGTCTAAAATAATTAAATGTGCTGCATTTTATGATGCAATCAGTGACTGTCTTTGATTTAACTTTGTTTGCATATGATTTGTTGAATAAAATTCTATTTGTTTTGTCAAGCCTGTCAGAAGAAAAAACAGTCACACCATATGTAAGGTCAGCCATTACGTACCTACTCTCTTTAATAAGTCAGTTTTTCTTTGTCATCTCTAGCTGCATTAAATAAGTGGACAGCTATGGCTAGAGCACCATGTACCTAATAAGAAATTCAATCAACTTATTTGTTGCACTGAGTGTAAGCCTGTGTATTGCACTCGCTTAATTTCCAGGTAAATACTTTACTGTCTCAGTGATTAGGACCTTTGGAAAACAAGCCTTGAAAGCTTTTTAATTAGGCTATTAGGAAGATAGTCTTGTCCCTTGAAGGTGCGTCAACGTAGGTTTGCTGAAAGCCAAGCTTGAACTCGCTCTCAGGTGCTGAGTGAAGGGACCTGACTTGATTAACTAAAATACCTGTGTTTACTGCATGGGCACTAACATTATTCTGTATGCCATGAAAAATTACAGATCTGAGGAAAAGAATAATGAACTGAAGAATTGATGGCATCATTTTGCTCTTCCAATACAACTACTAAAAACCTTTGAAGATGTTATAGTAGAAAAAGACATGAACATAAAAATGAGCATATCTGCCATTTTGTTTCCATGATGCAGATTTTCAAATAACCTCTCCATTAGGCCTGGGCTTGTTGGCAGATAAATAGGGCCTATGAGTAAATAACCATGAGTTAATGGATTAGTTCGTGACCAGAGAAATCCCAAGCTTGGTTAATAAATCTCCTGGGGTTACGCAACATCTTTCTGCTCGTAATCCTGTTTTTTCCCTTCTTCTTTAAACAAAATGCACGGAGTGGCAAAGGAATCATCTCTCTCAATCTGTGGAACAACACGTCGTTATCATCTGTCTTGTGTGAGATGCAAAAGAGATCCACAGGCGGCCCTGTCACCGTGCTGGCATGGGGCAGATTCATGGGCCAGGGCGCTACTCCCTGCCCGGGTCCAGACACCCTGCCACCCCGTGATAAACGACTGTGTTCCCTCGGAGAGATTTACTGCCCGCTTCCCGAGTAGCCTCGTATGAGGCGGGGAGAGAGGGGGAGAGGGAAGGGGTGGAGTGAGGTTGGTTGTGGTGGTGGTGGGGTCGTTGGAGGGGAGATAATGTGTGTGTGTGTGGGGGGGGGGGGGGGGGTCTCAGGCAATGACAAGTCTTCAGTCTCCATCTGTTGTGCCACCAGCTACTGTTGCTCCATCCCTCTCCCAGTTGACCTTTGACCTCTCTCTCTTTCTCTCTCTCTCCTATGCTCTCACCATAACCTCCAGACTCATCCACCCAATGTTCAGTGTTAGTGGACCTTTTCTGAATCCACTCATAATTGTGCACATTAACCTCTTGGCTCTTAAGGATTTCCTCGTCCTCACTAAACATACACCATTCAGTGGACCTGTGCATATTTGAAGCAGCATCATCCTGACACTCAAAGTGAGCTTATCAGATGACTAACTAATAATGGCACTTGAAACGCTTCACCAGGATACACTGTTCATTTAGTCTGTTTTTGTGAGGAATCATGAGTAAAGTTAGGTATGTTGCGATTTAATTTGTATACCATACTTTAAAGCTTTTCCCATCCACTGTAATTTTGTGTTTTTTTTATGTGCAGAGGTTATACATATGCACACACATGTGCCTCATATTGGGGCACAACAGCAGTGTTTTTTTTATTTGTGTGTGTGTGTATGTGTGTGTGTGTGTGTGTGTATGTGTATGTAGAACACATATGCAAATATATACTGTGAAAGTCCATCTTTGCCTGTTCTCCGTTTCACCATAGCAATACCATAATTTGAGAACGTGGGGTCATCAACATAGCCTCAAAAGGTTTCAGCGCACAGTAGAGTTTATTTCAACTACCCCCAAATAGACATGGATAATGCACACAAAAATAATTATCTTGTTCTATCTTGCAGCATGCACTACCCTGTGATTACCATCTTTGTTACCAAGGCAATGTGGAAGACAAACTGATCCTCCATGGTTGAAGGTTAGCTTCTTCCTGTCAAAGCAATAATTCACTGCACCCAGGGCTATTACACAGGCCCTTACAGTATAATTGACGGTGAACACTAGAGTTATCAGTGTAAAATATCTGCAGTTCCAGTGTCTGTTTCTGTTTGGTACATTGCCAGGAAATGTCAAGGCCTATACGATTTGTGGAAGATTCTGTGATTGCTGTATGAAACAGCACTTGAAAACTACAGTAGGTGTTATGACAACTGGTTAGTGTTGTCCAAATCTTGGTTTTGTCCCTTGAACTATGGGCTCTGTCTCTCAGCATCCATTTCTTCACAGCTCTTCAGGGTCTGAAGTCGGAGATACTAGCTGTTCTGACTCTTCACTGGTCCGTTCCAGCTGCAGTATCATTCTTACAGTGGGCTAGAGGAGTTACAACATGCATCAAGGTGGTCTACTGAATGATCATCTAAAGCTGGACCCAAAAAGTTCCTTGATACTCTAGATTTGCTGGAATTTCTGTTGCTCTCTCTCTCTCTCTTTCCATCTCTCATTCTCAGAACAGTCATCTTTATCCACCAGTCCAAATCCTCACTTATCTTAATGGCATCCTCACACTATCAGCACAATTGCAGGGGCAATCGACCCTCGTTGAGCTTTTATCACCATCAACAGTGTCTGCACCAGACAGGACCGCTTCCCCCACCGACAGGTGTCCCCTCTCACTCTGATCTTATCTCCTAAGTCCACCTGTCCATCAGCCGCTATACGACCATGACAATGCTCGACCCTGAGCGCTTAAGAAGCCATTCCTATACCAAGTACCTCGACAGGCCATGACTTAAATTAAGTAATGTCTGCCATGCTGGGTGTTATGTAATACGTAGACACTGGATACATGTGTGTGTGGTGTTTTTTATAGAAAGAAAGAAAGAATGAATGAAAGAAAGAAAGAAGAGCCATTAACTGAATGAAAGAAGAGAATAACTATAAGAATAGAATGCACAGATTCTCTACCAAACCACACCATATTTATTAACTGTAAAACAGACATCACTTTAGGGTTGATATGTTCATATACTGTACCATGGATTGAAAACTGATTGAAAGACAGTTTCATAGTACAGTATAGTAAATTATACTTTATTTTATATGCAGGCAATGTCTGTGTATTGATTTTGGCCTCCATTTCACCACTTTAGGTAACTTTTCTTTCGCTGTAAATGTAAGAAAAATTATCCTGTGTGACACTGAACCATGTTATGTGTAATGCTGTCAAAAAGAGAATTGGGAGAAAGTGGCATGAAATATATAATGTAAGCTTTGCTTACCCTTGAGTTTATTGGTAAAATGCTAAATTATGTGCCTTATACTCAAAAATCAGAGGAAATTCTTTTATTTTAAATCCCATCCCAAAAACAGAAATAAAGGGCAACAAGACTAAATGAAAATGAATTTTCATAAACAGTCAGCGTTGCCAATAATACTTTAACATTTCTGATGGATAATCCCAGATCGATAACATTACATTCAAGAATGAATCAGCACACAGTGAATTAGGACATATTAATATCCCACCATGAAAATTATAACAGGATTATCACAAAGATTGCACTTATTCAGATGAAGGCAGCAACTGAGAACTGTCTCCCCCCTGTGGTGAAAGTGATGTAGGCCACCAGGTGTGAGTCCCGTCACACCAACAATGTATGAACAACATGTACAGATATGTGCAATGTACCGGTAGTAGCAGTAACAATATAATAGTAGTAAGAATAATAAAGATATATGCAGTGTACAGAATATATTATGAGAAAAACAGAATAAATATGGATATTCATGAACCAGACAGATATGTACATACAGCTATGTGCAGTGTGGTAACAGTACCATTGTAGTGCAGATACAGTAACATTATAAGAGTATTAAGAATAAGTGTATGTGCAGGATGGATAGTATGAAGAGCAATAGAATAAGGCTATGTATAAGTATTTGTAAATAAATAGAACATGGGTGGGATACTGTAGTGGGATATAATGCTAGAAGATACGCAATCAAGTCTTATTCGTAGGGAATAATTTCTATGAAAGCCATTCAAATAAACCCACAATTTCAAATACCACTTGAATACTTAACAGGTTTGTGGGACACATAATATTAAATATTATTAAATAACTATTTTAACCTTTGAATCAACATTCATCTGACAGTCTGACTTTTCACACTGTTAGTCTACTCATTATATTACTTTTTCATTAATTAAATTGAGCATTAGTTTTAAGTTACATCCTTTTTAAACAGCCTTCCACATACACAATGCATTATGAACTTATTTTATCTAACAGGTGTGACAACTCTATCTGTCCTAATAGGCTGCTACACCTTCAAAATAAAGAAAACAATACTTCAGTCCTGACAAGGCAATAGCAATATGCAGACCAATCTAGGCTTATCATCATAATAAGCGGGAAACTTCATGTTGTTGTCACCAACATTAGCGGTGGTCTTCATGACTGATCCCTACATTAATGAATAATGATGCATTCAGGTGGCAGGCAATTACGGCCTCAAGCACAACAGTGGGAGGGAAATTGAGTGGACCATGAGGAAGGTACGGCACCATGACAGGCTCAGTTTCACAATAATGGGGTTCACCACAACACTTTCTGTGGTGATCTTAATCACGTTAAACAGGCGTAGAATAGACACTACCGAAAGTAAACACTTTGTGCTTGGCATATAGAATAATAACATGCCACGCAATGGCAGGACACTTGCATCTCGTTAAAGAATGACCCCTCATGTCCTGCCGTGCATGCATTATTCATTCACATAGGGACACAAAACAAAGCAATAGTGGGAATTTGTAGGCCAAATTCTAAGCACAATTTATTATTATTATTATTATTATTATTATTATTATTATTATTATTATTATTAGGCTGTTGGAAAAAAAGCCTATAGGCACAGGCAACAAGCTTATACTACGGAGCCCCCAAAGGCCCATGGTAATTATTATTTTACAGGTGGGTATTTATTTTCAGAGCCCCTTTTGAGTTCCCTTGAAAAGCCAAAAGTTAGGCCAGGCTAGTCAAAAGTAGGCTATTGCGAGGGAACACAAAACTATTGTGAGGAAAGCAAAAGTAGGCTAGGCCTATTGTGAGGGAACGCAAAAGGGGCTCTTAAAGTAAATTCCATCCCACCTCTAAAAAGATAATTCCCACCATGGTCATTTGGGGGCTCTGTAACAAGCTGAGTTTGCAATAGATTTGGATTTAATAATTATGTTTGGTAGCCTAATGGCAAAGTCAAATTGCTTCAGTAAAGTTTGCATCATAATTAAATATTTTATGATTGTGGGCAAAAACATTGGCAATATGTGTTATGTTTTGTGGTCAGAGGACTACATCAATGCAAAAAACGGGTGGGTCCCATTGACTGTATAATTGGGGTGGGTCCCTTTAAATGCTGTTACCATGCTTTTTGAAATGCATTGTGGGTAATAGGTTCTAACCAATCGAAACAAGTCAGAATTGAACAGTGGTGGAGGCAAACCACAGTTAGCCTACTATTAAAGTTCGCTAAATTGTATAACTCGAAATAAACATCAGTGGTTTTTAATGTCACCGTCGATTGTACTTAATAAATCAGTCATTTATAGAAGATAATTAATGCTTAAGTTATCAGGGCTAGGCCTATGTATCAGTTGCTATAGAAACCTACGCAGGTAATTTTTGCGGATAGGAAGCAAACGTTATCGTTCGTTTCAAATGTTCAGCCAGAGACGGTAGATGCTACTTTTCCATAGCAAACTTAGGTTAACGTGAACGTTATCAGGTTGGTAGTTAAGCTATCCAAACGTTTTTGGCTGTGAAGTTGCCTAGCAGCTAGCAGTTTGTGCAACATTTCGTAGACTTCGGTTTCAAAAGTTCCGATAGGTTTAGCTTGGCACAGCTTTGCAGGGTCATGTCTTCATTTGAAAGCCTAAACGCGTTACGAGAGCAGAACAAAAACTTACTGAAACGACTGCAAGAACATACAGAAAAACTTAAGAGCCTCTGTCCCCGTAAGACCCCAAACACCACAACGATTCATGGGACTGATGAAAGGATGCAGCAGCGAAATTCTCCAGCAGAGAAGAACAATGAAGATGTTATCACTGACGTGGTCATTCCAAGTCATCCAGTTCACGCCCGGGTTGCGCTTAGTAAGCTACAGACACAAGAACCATCACCTTCAAGGACATCCATTATAGACTCGGTGTCATCCGGTAACGTTAATTGTCAAGCTGTCTTTAGCCTAATTTTGTAACATGCTGTATAAGTTTGACTTGTTGGACACGATTTATGACATGACGGTTTGTTTTTAGGAGAAGCCTGCAAAACGTCTACTCCTTTCCTAAATGACAGTCAACAACAACAGCCTGACCAAGCGGAGGAAGAGCCGGTGTATTCCAGACTTTTGAGGGACTATGGGAATATTCGTCAGACCGGGTCAAGGGAGAACATAACTCTGAAATCCATCCTTAGGCAGGACAGTTTAAGGGTGAGTGTCTGGATTTAGACCTACTGGTGGATTTACTGTTTCTGGGAAACTAAGGCTAGGGGGCGCGCGTCTGTAGGCTATAACGAACAGAGTCGTAGACTAAACATGCCGTAACGTTAAGGGTAAAACAAGTGTTGTGTAGCTTGTTCTTGTGCAGATGCTTTTGTGCTTTTCCAGACTACACTATGATATAAAAGAGACTATGGGAAGTGTGTGCAGGATCACTGATGCTTGAGGCTCTGAATGAAGTATTAGTATCTTTAGAAAAGATGAATGTGGGGCACCTAAAGAATCTTTTCAGTTTCCACTAGATTGAGTTAGGTAATTTTTGTTGTCCACAAAGGGAAATTTATTTTGCTCAGGTCGGTACTGTACCACACAAACAGTAAAAAGGCTTAGTAAAACTATACACCGCAGTACACGTCAGCACCACACTTACAGACAATACTTATTAGTCCAGGCAAAGTAAGGTCTGACCCAAAACGAATTGCAACAGAATTTATTTTCACATTTTAATATTTCAATTGGTCATCTAAACACCATAGTAAAAGTCAATGAAAATCCAGTTGGTGGAAATATGGTAAAATTATGGTTGTCTTTATGCATTATCCATACTGACAAAACTAATTAGAATGTAGTAGATTTAGAATAAGCATTCTAAAGAATATCTATATAATATTTGATAATGGTTTTATATCTGAAAATGTTCAGGACCTTTATGAAATAATTGGACCTAATTTTCACATATCCCCTGTACTATGAAAGTTTAGTAAAACTGCCCAAAGTAAAGTTTTTGGCCATTGACCTATGCTCAAATAATTCTCATTTTGACAATGTTCCACCACTTGGATTTTCATAGACTTTTGGTATGTGATACGGTAAGGTTTCATGAACTGAATACAACAAAAATAATTTTTGTTGCAATAAGTTTTGGGTTGGGTGATTTTTTTCCCCCTCATAGATTGCATAGACTATGATAACACCACAACGCAAAGAAGAACAATGTAGCCTTCGAGTCTGAGGGTGCGCAAGTGTGTCTGCATACACATGAAAATGTGTACGTGTTTGTGTGTGTGTGTGTCTGTCTGTGTATGTTTGTGAGCATGGGGCTGCACTGTAGCTGGATCTTTAGTTATGTACCTGAAAGAATTGTCACAGCAGAGGACACAACCCATTTTTCCTGGCTAGTGGGACCTTGACTCTCCGGCCAGATGGCAAAAGCTGGAATGATAGGGGTGGGGCCATTATATGGACCTCCTTGGTTATGGTCCGAAAGTTGCCATTGTTTTTCTCCAGTGATCTTTCTGGCTTGGTTGACCACCTGAGTCAGCTAAATGAAAGGTTTCAATACTAGGACATAATGACCTGTTGACCATGGTCAGGGTATGTTTGCTGATGTTGAAATATCAGCCAGCATCAACTAGCATTCATGAAGTGACTTGTGACATGAAAGAAGATTGTAATGCTACACAAACAAACAACAAAGACCTACAAGAACATGGCAAAGTGTGTTGGTATCAGTATGACAAAATCAGGTGGTCCTTCATGTTCACAGAAGCCCTTGAAAATTACAATTGGTCTTAGGCTTTCAGAAAACATACTTGTAACTGACACAGGCTATATACATATTTATTTCACAAGTTGTGATAGGCTTTCTCAGATAGCAATTAACAAACAAGAAACAACAGACCTCAAATAAAAAATAAAATAAAAAAAAAGATAGTAATAGTTTCAGGTCAAATTTCAGAGAACCCTAAAGGTTTCAAGGTTTGACAGGGTCCCTGTGGATCCTTACAATGTCTAATATTTCATTTTTGATATTTAATGCCGTAAAATGTCTGGATTTATATGAGGGCAGGCATTACATTTGATCTGGAGCAGAATGATTGTTGTTTAGCTTATACTCAGACCTGCCAACCAGTACTCATTTTGCGCTAGCTGCGCATTTTGATATCGAAAGTATGCTGGTACGCTTTCCCCCTCTTTTATAAGTTTGACCTGGTGCACAGTTGGGTTGCCGATAAGCTTTGAGCCAGCTAAAAAAATTTGACCAATCACAGCGCAGGAATCATTTCCCTTGATTTCATCCATCCACAAAAGCAAGAAGGAATGATGGAATGTGTTGCCTAATGCCACAAATCAACACCAGCACTGTTGACCTCTCATTCGCCCTCATCATTCTGCATGTCTAGTTCCTTTAGTGAGGACCGTTCATAAGCTCTTTTGCAAAGGTTGGGACTGATGTGGAAAATGATTAAGAGATTTAGAATTAAGTTATGGTTACGCTTTTGTCCAAAGCGACATACAAATACAAAACAATATAATACTTATATAATACTCAAGAAGTTGACTATATCTATACGGTTGTATCCCATAACGACCGACATCTATGGAATCCAGTCAAGATTGACCCCAAGACAGTAAATAAGGTCTTAGGGGCCTACTCGTCCTTTTCTAAGGCACACACAAGCAGCGTGGTTGCACAAACACCTTGAACATAGCATTCCACAGATGTTGTCTTATAAGTCTCCCCTTCACTTTCTGCTTACAGCAGCATCTCCCTCTTTAACATGTTCACAGAGCACACCAAAAGAGTAAATGGTTGAATATAGCCCACACATATATGGTGAACACCTTTAAGGCCAACATTTCTTACTACAATAATAAACAACCATGTCAATTCAATCAATAGCCTAATGAAATAAACAATGAAAAAAAGGGAACATAGTAATAATAAACAATAATTTACATTCAATCAATAATATAATGACAATAACAATAGCATATGAAGAATATCAATAATAAGCAACAATGTCAAATTAATCAACAGCCTAATGAAAATAAAACAATACTATACAAACCATAACACATAAGAAGTGCTTAATGAACTAAGTGCATGTATAAGTATTATACTCTTTTCATCCCATGAGGGAAATTTGGTCTCTGCATTTATCCCAATCCCTGAATTAGTGAAACACACTCAGCACACAGTGTACACACAGTGAGGTGAAGCACAGTGAGCTGCCTGCAACAACAGCGGCACTCGGGAAGCAGTGAGGGGTTAGGTGCCTTGCTCAAGGGCACTTCAGCCGCTTCTTACTGGTCGGGGTTCGAACCGGCAACCCTCCGGTTACAAGTCCGAAGCGCTAACCAGTAGGCCATGGCTGCCCCCGTGAACAGATATGTCCCCTCTTAAAAGACCCAAAACTATCACAGGAACGGAGAGCACTGGGCAACTCATTCCACCAACATGGAACCACTGAGGAAAAAAGTCTTGAATTTGACCTAATTTTTATGACTGGTCGACACAACAGACCCTGTTCAGAAGACCACAGTGGGCGGTTGAGGATGTATGTCTTGATCATTGAATTAAAAAAACAAGGAACAGATCCAGTCAGTGTCCTAAGCGAAAGTGAGAGATTTCTGGCTACTATAGGGAGCCAATGGAGAGTAACTAGGAGAGGAGTTACATGTGTCCTTTTTGGCTGATTGAAGACCAGGCATGCTGCAGCATTCTGAATCAACTGTAACGATCTTACTACACAAGCAGGTAGGCCAGCTAATAGTTAACATTATGTGAGTATTTGCAAGCTAGTTTGGTTGCTTATCAGCTAGCAAAGTAAGTTACGTTGTCCATGTAGACTAAAGCAGCTGGTTAAACCTAACTTTTCATAGTAGCCTATGAAAAACTAGTAGCCTAGTAGTTTATAACATCAACTAAAGCAGCCTTTCTCAAACTTCCTTTATCTGAGGCCCGGTCATGGCAGACTTTGGGGTCATAGGGCCCACCGACACGAACCCAAACCACCACACTCCCCACTCTCCCACCCCAGTCTATGGATGGGGCTAGAAATCTATCTGGGTGCACAAAATTATCATTATGATTATAATTATCACAATTATTATTGTTATGCTATATTGTTACAGTGCATGAACATGTATAAATATGTATATTTAAAATGTATAAATATATATATTTAACACACACACATACAGTATATATATTAAGTGTTAAGATACTGGTCTATTGTTACTGAATTTACTTTCACATAAAAGGTCTTATACAGCTTCTATACAGCTGTGGTCTACCCTCAAACAAGTTTCAGAACTAAAACAGCAATAGCTAAATATAGAAACCCAAGTGTGTGACATTAAAGTGGCATTATGGAGTTACCCCATTTCCAAAATGCAATGCAAAAACACCACCAGCAGCCCAGCCTAAATTAATAAAGAGTAAGACAAAGCAAATAGCCTAGTAGCATAATGAAATACACTACGGATTGAAGCAGTAGGCCAATCTTTGCAACATGTTTTAAATTAATCTGTATGAAGACACATACATTTGCAAAGAGGAGAAACAATGAAATGATGAAACAATGATTAACAATGAAATGTTACATTTAGTTTACATGCAATGAATGGTTTTGGTCGTTTGTAGCATTATTGCATCCCTTAGTTAGCAGGATGTCCGTGCGGTAGTAAAAAGTAGTACATTTAACTCTATGATTCCTGCATATACCCTGGTTAGGCCTATAATGCACAATTATTCCCTAGCGATTGAGAGCTCCTGTAACCGCATGTTCATTTCAAAACATTGCAATGCGAAATGCCACAAAAAGTGATTTTTTGTGAATAGGTCTTAGTGAGTTAGGAGTCCTGTTGACTTCTTCTAAGCTGTCCCAGACTTAGGTGCTACTTTATGTCTAAAATGCTTTGTGAATTACTCCTAATTAAAAAACAATTAGGAGTCCTAAAGTTATGAGTAACACGCCCATTATTTTTAGGAATTTCTCCTAAATTCGCCAGTTAGGAGCTACTTTTAGCCTTAAAATTCTTTGTTTATCTGTCCACCACATGACTTTACTATTGTTGCATGGCATTGCTTTCAGTACATGTAAAACCAGAGGGAATGTTTTGTGAGGAAATATTTCATACTTGTCCTTCAAATTCTAGTGCTGGTAGACTTTAATGCTAGACTTTATAGCTTTAAATGGACAAGCTCCCCAATACCTAAGTGAGCTTGTACACTTTCACTGCCCTCCCAGAACTCTTAGGTCCTCAGATAAACTACTGCTCTCGGTACCTCAGAGTCGTCTAAAAAATAAAGGTGACCGTGCTTTTTCAGTAGCTAGGCCCAAGTTGTGGAACAACCTGCCTTTTCACATTAGATCTACACCAACTATTGGTGCTTTTAAAGCCAAGTTAAAAGAACATATGCTATTAATGGTTTTTAAGTGAATTGTGGAATGTAATTATATAGGCTATATATATGTACATATTATTTTAGTTTTATTTTCCTGTTGTCTTTATTCATTTTGTCTTCTATTATCTTTTTTTTTGTGAGCACTTTGGTCAAACACAGGTTGTTTTAAATTGTGCTATATAAATAAACTTGACTATGACTTGACTTTGAGAGTTTTGATCTGTTTCTGATACAAAAAGATGTCAAGGTTTGATTGATTTCTTATGTTCTCTCTGGTCAGATGGTTCCCGAATTGTATTTGAATGAAGAAAAAAAGACTTTTGATTTCTTTTTTGTAATGGTGTTGTGCCTTGAACATGTACGAACATCCCTGCATAAAGCAGATTTGCTGTTTCTGTTTCTCAACAGAGGGAGGCCGGCCGAGTAACCTTTCAGCCCCTGGGAGAGGACCGGTCACTCACACCCGACAGACATCGAGTGCAGCCATTACTGGGTTATGACTGGATTGCGGGTAGGAAGAATAAGATGTTATACTCTAATAAAGAAAGCAAAAATGGTGTCATACATTCAAGTACTTTTTTTCCCGAGGTATCTTGAGCGGGTGTTTCGCCTCGTTTAGCTGAAATGCTCACAGACAAAAACGTCAAAAAAGTGCGTCATCATCAGTGCGACTTTGTTTTTTTTGTGTTTCTCTTCCATTTTCTCTTTCTTCTAGGACTTTTGGATGCTCAGGACAGCTCCCTGACTGAACGATCTGAGCAGTTCTTCAGTGAACTACGCAACTTCCGTCAAGTTAACAAAGACGACTGTGTCCACAGTCAATCTTCAGGGTCAGGAAGTCCTTTCTTTTGTGTGTGTTAAACAAATATATTGTCTGCCCTCTGTTCATCTGCATATAGTGCAGTACTGAAAAGTTACTGAACAAAATGAATACGACCTTATTAAATTATATTATTATGAATTATAAACCTTATTTCATTTTAGTGTTTCTTCATACCACCAGATTAAGAAATGTTTGTAATGAAGACTAATATTTACAGTTGCACATGATTGTTCTGCTTTGTTTTCTTGGATTGGGTGGGAAAATTAATTTCGTTCCCTAAGCTTCAGTTGTAGCAGTTGAAGGAGGTTAAATGTTTGTTAGACTCAAGAGTTCTCTGTATAGTTCTCTTTTTCTTCCGATGTCCACTGCATTTTCCTGATTTCATTTGGTTATCCATAACCAAACAATTTCAATTCTATCATCAATTCAAAGCAGAAGAACTCTCAAACAAAACAAACTTCATTGTGTTAAATGTATTCACTGAAGTGTTGTTCTTATGGCATAAACGACGTAGATTTCTAGTAGACACCAAAGCTGGCGATTTGTTGCCTTTATTTACTCATATCTTGTAACTGTCATTTCTGTATCTCTTCACAGCCTGTCAAATGCAGAGACTGCAATCTCACCTCTCAAAGTAGATGAAGGCGAACTCCAAAGCAAGGCAGATAGTCATCAGTGTAAGTTGTCTTTGTACGTGTGTGTGTACGTGTACGGTTATTTCCGCTACATCAGTTCTCGATACATTTTTAGTGTCTGCAGCTCTTACAGCTCTTATTCATTATGCTGCTTGGTGTGGATGTTGATGTAAACTTAGAGCTTTGTAGTCATTGTATATCAGACATGTACTTGGTACTGACTTGAAAATTATTCATATCATTCATGCCGTACTCCTTTGGCCAATTTTACTTAGACTCCCTCAAAAAGCCCCAGATGTACACTTGTCAGTTATGTAAATTAAGTAAAACAAATATTGTTTTGAACCTGTCACAACATTTATTTTTCAATTATTTTCTATTAATATTAAAAAAATACCATCCGTTTGTTTCCCCATGGCCCTGTGATGGCATCCATTTATTTATCTATCTAGACTGATTGGTCTTGGTTTGAAACCCAAGGACTCCGTGTTGTTAGCTGGTTGCGTTAGCAGATGAGCTACAGGACAGGAGTGCTCAGGCTTCTGCTTTTCCCCTGCAGGCACCTTCTGCTACCGGATCAACAACCGTCTGTTTGCCACCCCCCTAGATCCTCAGGTTGGCTGTCCGGTGTGCAAGATGCCCAAATCCAACCACCCTCACACTGTATCAGAGCCAGCCTTCATCAGGTAAAGCCTGACCAGGCTCTACGGTCTTCTACAGGGACTCTCAGTGTAACATGTGATTTAGTTATTTCAGGGCCTCTGTTTCTGATACAAAGTCCATAACCTTATTAGTGTGCTTGTTCTATGTGGTGGACCTGTTAATTAAAATATACTAACAGACAAATTAAGAGAGTAAGAGACTCAGTAAAGCCTGATGTATCATGGACATATAAAGACAGTATTATTTGTCATTATGGATGGTTATGTGTATGACATCCTCTATTATCCTCTTCTTAGGGTCAGCATTCCTCGCTCCACCCTGTTG
This sequence comes from Alosa pseudoharengus, assembly GCF_046254945.1. NCBI lineage: Eukaryota > Metazoa > Chordata > Actinopteri > Clupeiformes > Clupeidae > Alosa > Alosa pseudoharengus. The sequence continues at coordinate 23,330,280 of NW_027468837.1, forward strand.
CCCGCTTACCGCTACAAAGCCCACAGGCGCTGTAGCTTTGATCCGTCAGACAGCCTGGGCCTGCCATCTGTAAGTCACAGGCTTGCCTGTTCAGCTGTGTATATTTTGTAAGGTTCTCCAGAGAGCAATTAGCAAATGCAGAGAACACATGTGGAGAGTCTTACTGTGATGTTGGCTTGGCAACCACATAACCTGTTCCGTGTGTTCTGATTGGAAATTTGCCTACTGATGATTACCGATGAAGTAGCGAAAAACAGAGGACCAATGTCAATAGGAATGTACCCAACAACACCCAGAAACATTACGCAGCAACATTGCTCAAAAGGTTACCCTATGTATCATCAGTTTTAGTGTAATAGATGTCTGGGATTAAACATTGCCACTGATAACTGACACTGACAGGGTGAAATATAGCATCACAGCAGTCAGACAGATGTTATATGGTCTTAGCCCGCCTCACTCAAAAAGGCGGGGAAATTCACACTGGTTCAATGTGTTGCCTGCAAACATAGCAAGAGTTGATTAGTTCTGAAAGTGTGTCGGTTGGGCTAGCTGATTGTTTGCTGGAATGAATGAGTAAAAAAGTCTTTGGATGTGGCATACTTCTAAGAAATGAAACTGCCTTTAGACAAATGGACACTGATCATATGCTACTGAGACCTTGAATTTCCCCTGGGGATCAATAAAGAATCTATCTATCTAGAATGCATTATTGTTTGTTTAGAAAAGCTCCCTCCCAGTAACATTTCTCTGCAACTTGGTATTTCTAGGAGTAAGTGGCCAGATAAGATATATTTAGACACATTTCTGTGTAAGGTAAGTGTGTGATGGTGCCGTCACCTCCAGTAAAAACTGCACTCTTACTAATGTAGTTGCCTCATTTCCTTTCCTGAGGATGAATGCATACTGAACTTCACCAATGTGCTAGCTGTTTACCTCACAGTTTAGGTTCCATGGAAATATTTGTTTGGTTAGAGCAAATGTTTGCTTTTCAGATAACGGCACAAAAACATTCACCATGCATCAGTATGCCATGGTGTGTGTTAACGGGATAAAGGCGTTCAGCTGTCCTTGAATTATGACCAACTTTCCTCCCCTTATCCCACAACATTAGCTGGCTGTACTTTGGCAAATTGATTAGTTAACCAGAACATACAGCGGGGGAAAAAAAACACGTTAACATTTTTTTCAGTAAGTATACTTCCAATGAGGCATGGAATTTTCACCAGACATTAGTATTAACTCAGATAATCCACCCATATAAAAAATCCAAACATTAAAGTCCATAAGTAGAGTTATGTGTAATAAAGCGGAATGACACAGGAAAAAAGTATTGAACACACCTACTGAAATGTCTTAAATACTTTGCGGAAAAGCCTTTATTTGTAATGACAGCTTCAAGGCATTTCCCGTATGGCGAAACTAATCCGTCACAGTATTCCGGTGTGATTTTGGCCCATTCTTTTAAACAGATAGTCTTTTAATATTGAAGATTCCAGGTGTTGTTCTCAGATTATGAAACACGGATGTGCAAATGTGTTTCGCACCAACTGCGCTGCAACGATTGGAGCAAAAGTGTCGAGTGCATGACTCTTGAAAGTTGTGACTCTCAGGATAGGATTTGTGTACCTGTAACAAGGATTTGTGAACCCGTAGCCCCTATTTTGTGTTAAGATATAAAAAAAAATATGTACAACTTCAACTTTACTGTTACACATTTATGACTTTAGTGTGCGCATGCAAAATCTGCAGTTAAATGTGCTCGCCACTTTTGCACCAAATATACCTTCATAAACCAAGAGCAACCTAGCGGCAAGTGTAACGCTTACCGTGTACAATGTGATAGCCTCTTCAGGCAGCGCAGTCGTCACCCGCTTCCTTATTTGGGTTTTGGGTTGCCAGGTTTTAGCCTATGAGAAAACGGTTGAAATTGAAAGTAAGTTATTGTGTATGTGTAGAGTGTAGTTCATACACAATCTGCCAACCTGGGAGATGTCAGACTAATAGAAAACATTAATGGATCAATGATTTTAAAATGAAGTTTGATGGCCATGCAAATTACGGGAGTTTTCCGGGAGAAATAATAAAACGGGAGGGTGCTGGGAGATGACCTTGAAAAACGGGAGAACCCGGGAAAAACGGAAGTGTTAACAGGTATGGTGATGTTCTCTCCACTTGCAGATAATGGCTCCAATACTGCTTACTGGATGAAGTTTTGTAACCAGTTCCATTGATATGTTTTGCAACAAGGTTGCAAAGGTCTTGGGAGAGCTGTTTGCTTTTACGCATCATAAAATGTTTCTTGTGTGACACCTTGGTAATGAAAAATCTTTTTATAGCCCATCAATATGTACTAACCCAGCTTATATTAATTTGCACAGATAGGAGGGATAATTACTCTCTAACTAAGGCCATTCCTTGCCTTTGTGTACTGCTTTTTCTTAGCGTGTTCAATACTTTTTTCCTGTGCCATTCCACTTTTTTACTCATAACTTATGGACATTAATGTTTGGATTTTTTTTATATGGGTGGATTACCTAAATTAATACTAATTTCATGCAAATAGCCTCATTGGAAGCATGCTTACTGAAAATAATGTTGACGTGTTCAATACTTATTTTCCCCGCTGTATGTTATGAAACTGTTATTTCTTTTCCAAGTCGGTGCCATATTGATTTGTACCAGGGGCATCACTAGACATAGAACTAGGCCAGGGGTCGGCAACCCGCGGCCCATAGGCAGCCCTTTAGCCACTCTCTGTTGGCTCCCTGACTTTGTTTAAAAATCTAAATTAACCCATTCGCGCTGGATGCTGCTTGACGCAACATTGACCCTCCCGCTGGATGCTGCGTAGCGCAACATTGACCCTCCCGCTGGAATGCTGCGTAGCGCAGCATGCTTTTTATTTCATGTTTCTAGGTGCTACAGAGGCTTAGATATTAAATTTTGGTAGATGTTGACAATTTTTAGTATGTTTTCAGAAAACCCTCAGGAAATAAGGTTATTTAGTCTAGAATGCCATAGGATTCTATAGGCGTTTTTAGAAGGCATTTTAGGAGTAAATGGGTTAATAAAATATTTTTTACAATTTCTTAAAAATAAATATTATAAGGTTAAAATATTTGTACAACAGTGTTAAGCTTTAATACAGCCATAAACTTCTGAAAATATGTAGCCTGTAGCCTGCGCCGTGTAAAATGTGTAAAAAACATGTTTATTTGAACGTGTCATAGGCTATGTCACATCCTTGCGTAAAACAGATCAATTTAATAATCAATTAAATGCTTGGACGAATGTTTGCCTTCACCACCACTGCAACTGAATTATTGTCGGGATGTCTGATCTGCATCAAGAGGACACGCAAAATGTAATGTTGAAGACATCTCGAAAGTAGATCAGTGCAGATATCCATGCAGACCAAAAAGCCTACCATGCCATGCAACATTGTGGAAGTTAAAGTCGCCCGGGCCGGGTTGCAGCGAGATGTTTCTCAAAACACTTTATCATTGTCTTTACTTAACATGATCAGTGCACTGGATATTTCATTTGACTATTGAGTCATTCCGTGTCAAATCAGATAAGGTTGTTGCTGCACCATCTCAGATTTTGTTCAAACCTTGTCTATATCATCGATGGGTCCTAAAACCAAGGCCTGTGAAATATTTCTGTGGAAAATGTCTTCATATCTTTTTCAGACTTTGAAATTCTTTAATTTTTACAGCTTGAAAAACACGTGCCATGTTTGGGCATTAATATCTTGACAAATATTTTCCCTAGCCTCCTCAAATTTTCTAGGATGGAAGACCAACTCATAAAAAGCACGTGTAAACAATTTAAAGTTTGTACTAAATGTCTCCTTACTTTCGAAAGGCTTTAGATTTCGGAAAAATGTGCATTAATATTGAGGGTATTAAAAAACATTTTTTTTTTTCATTTGGTATCAGTCACTATTTCCTCTTCAAATATATCAGTTTATTAATGTTTTCCAACAATTTGAAGTCTCCACATCAAATGACCATGATAATAATAAGGATAAAACAACGCATGTATTTTTGTGTCATTTTCAAGCAACTGAAATGTCATGTGGGGTAGCTAGTAGGTTCATTCCGTGTCAAAATCCAAGAAAATGGCCAGCACCGACTCACATGTACAATATTTAGGTTCCATAACTAAAACCTGTACAATATTTTTATTAAATTGTATTGTTTTCATAGTCTTTTTGCCCTTGATTGTTTACACTCTTTAAAAGGCTTTATTTTGGAGCCCATGTTTGGACATTCATATTTTAAAAAGTATTATTCCTAGCCTGACCAAACTTTGTAGGATGGAATACAAACATGTTCTCATTAGATTCAATCATTAAAAGTTTCAGAAAAGCTTAAACTGATTTAAGAAACTGAAAAGAAAACGTAAAACTGATTTAAAAGCTATAGAGTAGAAATGGGCTTTGAGGTGGGAGTTGAAAATATTTTGAGAAGGGGCTAGTCTAATGTGTGTGTGTGTGTGTGTGTGTGTGTGTATGTGTTGGGGGGGGGGCATTGTTCCAGAGTATGGGGGCAGTAGCAGCAAAAGCACAGTCTCTACTGTACATTTATATTTGGTTTTGGGAACAGTCAGCAGAAATAGATCAGAAGATCTAAGATTTCTTACAGGAGAGTATTTATGTAATAGGTCAGAGAGATAGCTGAGGGCTTTGCCATTCAAGCATTTGAAGGTTGTTAGCAACATTTTAAAGTGATGAGCAGGAATCCAGTGAAGGGAAGCTAAGATGGGAGAGATGCGTTCTCTCTTACGAATACCAGTTAAGAGGCAAGCTGCTGCATTTTGAACCAGTTGCAAGCGGGAAAGTGAGGCCTGGCTGAGACCAACATATAAGGAGTTACAGTAGTCCAGTCTGGTTGTTATGAAGGCATGGATTACTTTTTCAAAGTCCACAAAGGTCAGGAAAGGCTTGATTTTTAGATACGTTTCTTAACTGGAAGAAACTAGCTTTGACTGCGGACTTGACCTGTTTGTCAAATGTAAGATCTCCGTCCATGATCACACCAAGGCTCTTTATAGAGGGCTTTATATAGGGCCTCAGGGAGTCCATACACTGGGTCTAATTTCCACTGGGTCCTAATAAGAGGACTTCAGTTTTGTTGTTATTAAAATTCAAAAAATGTAAGGCCACCCAGGCTTTGACATCATCAAGACAGTCTAAGAGAGGTTTTAAGGAGTCTTTCAGGGGAAGGTAAATTTGGGTGTCATCTGCATAGCAGCTGACACCTGCCATAAGGATGCTATTAATGATATTTAAGATATAAGGTCCAGTAGTATCTTAGTATCAAAAATCTTTAAAAAACTTGGGAGGGACAAAATCTGATGGATAGGTGGGAAACTTCATTCGACTAATTGTATCTTTTAGGAGAGTGAGAGAGACTGCTTCAAAATGACTGAAGGTAGCTGGGCAGATGATAGTCATAGGAGGGGGCTGAAATAGAAGCTTGTCAACAAAGAAATGTTATAATTTCTCAAAAGTATCAAGGCCTCTAGACTGAATAGAGAATAGAGTTAATAGTGCTGAAGAGCACATGTGGATTGTTGCAGTTTTATCAACTATATCAGAAAAATATTTTTTTTTTCTTGTTTTACACATATAAGAAGGAAGCTGACCAAAAATTGTCTTGTGCACATATGAGAATGGGCCTTTTGTGTCCAATGTCCATTGTCCATGTTAAACATTCAGCCTCTAAAAACAACTCATGAAAGACTCTCCTATTTCTTTTCTCAAAATCTCTCTTCGTGTGTGTGTGTGTTGCGTGTGTGTGTGTGTGTGTGTGTTTGTGCTTTCACAGCATTGTCTGTCAGGATGGTCGAATACACCACCCAGCACAATCCCACATATGAGCAGCCTGGATCTGCGCAGCTCAATGGCTTCTGCAGCAGACTCCTCAGCAAATGCAGATGCTTTGTTGGTGAGATGTCATTTCCTATTGTCCCAAATTGACCGATCCCAAGCCCCTCCTCCCATTGTCAGTCCCATAGTTACTGTTGCTAAGTCGGACAAGTTTGCAGGAAAGTGTGCGAGAACGCGTGTTCAACATGGGGACGCAGCACCCCCATTTAGCCTAGTGCAACAGTGTATGCTGGATTTCTGGGCGTCAAGTAATATTGATATATTCAAAAATCAGAGGTCAGAAAGGCCTTCAGTATGCAGAAGGACACATTCACAATGTCCGCTGTCATCAACGAGGTGGAACACCACAAACTTCAAAGGACAAAAAATCCGGTGTCGTGGATCTTGCATGTTAACTGGATAAACAGCACGTTATCCCGAGCAGGTAGTTTACCTTATTTGCTGCAGATGTGACTCTGATTCAATAAACAGGTCTGTGCGAACATATGGTGTTGACGTGTCCATAACAAAATCTAACCATATTTCGAGGATTAGTAAGACGGGACCAAGTGCTGCAGATCCAAGTTCACGCAACTTGGGAGAGTGACTAGCCTGTTAAGCAGCTCATGTTGGGGAGGTGGAGAGATAGCTTCTCTTCGGTAGGCCGAGAGTCTACTTATTATTTTGAATGGCTGCTTTAGAAGGAAGAGTTCAAATAAACATGATACAAGTGTATTGAAAAGAAACCACTCCGAGTTCAAACCCATACACGCATGACATAGGTTATCTGCAGTTTGCAGACGTGGTTTGTCTTGCACTAGACTTCATCATTATGCTATAATTAATTTAAACGTGGGCAATGTAGTAGGCTAGGTCTAATATTGGCGATTTCGAGACTGCATAGCCTATAGCAAGGCATAGTTTTGAATCAGCACATGATTCGATCTTTAGAAGACATTGTCTATCTCTCGTTCAGCCATCATAATGCATCGCAGTAGGCTATTATTGCGTTTGTTGAAAAAATGATCGATCATTAGCCTATTTCTGTCAACAGTCTTCTATCCCAAGTTAAACATGGCAATGTAGCAAAGCTGAAAGTATGTTCTTGATGTGTGTAATGCGATACGTGATTGAAGGTGTAGCCTTTTGCGCGTCTTCCAATCGTATGAATGTGCGAGTTCAGTTCCTGCAAGGTAGGTATATTTTTTTGCGTAGGCTTATGTTGTCGTTTCATCAGTGGAAACCAGATTTAGTTATGTTTTTGTGTGTAACAAAAACATGAAATGTTCCTGTGAAAAGGGAACATTTTCGTAGGCTACACACACAGATTTCTTTACTGAAAAGTAGCAGCCTATCCAAAGTTATGCAAAGTTAGGCCTATGTGTGTTAACGTTTCACACGGTCAGGATATCGGATGTCACTTCTACAAGTATCTCAGGCTTATCTTTGAACCTTTTTGAGCTCTTTAGTTATTTAGTTACTTAGGTTACTCACAAAAGAAGCATTATAGCATTCGCATAACTGGCGTATTGTCATACAGAACGGACACTAGAAAATTCAAAATTGACCGAGGTTGACCGAGGTCCTCCGAAGTCCTCATTGTGACATAGTAAAAGGGGGCGGGGCTTGGGATCGGTCAAATTGACCGATCCCAAGCCCCTCCTCCCATTGTCAGTCCCATAGTTACTGTTGCTAAGTCGGACAAGTTTGCAGAAAAAGTGTGCGAGAACGCGTGTTCAACATGGGGACGCAGCACCCCCATTTAGCCTAGTGCAACAGTGTATGCTGGATTTCTGGGCGTCAAGTAATATTGATATATTCAAAAAACAGAGGTCAGAAAGGCCTTCAGTATGCAGAAGGACACATTCACAATGTCCGCTGTCATCAACGAGGTGGAACACCACAAATTGAGGACAAAAAAAATCCGGTGTCGTGGATCTTAATGGGATGCATGTTAACTGGATAAACAATTAGCACGTTATTCGGAGCAGGTAGTTTACCTTATTTGCTGCAGATGTGACTCTGATTCAATAAACAGGTCTTTGCGAACATATGGTGTTGACGTGTCCATAACAAAATAACCATATTTCGAGGATTAGTAAGACGGGACCAAGTGCTGCAGATCCAAGTTCACGCAACTTGGGAGAGTGACTAGCCAAAAGCAGCTCATGTTGGGAGGTGGAGAGATAGCTTCTCTTCGGTAGGCCGAGAGTCTACTTATTATTTTGAATGGCTGCTTTAGAAGGAAGAGTTCAAATAAACATGATACAGTATTTAAAAAAAGAACCCACTCCGAGTTCAAACCCATACCACGCATGACATCTATGTCCTACCTATAGGCTATCTGCAGTTTGCAGACGTGGTTTGTCTTGCACTAGACTTCATCATTATGCTATAATTAATTTAAACGTGGGCAATGTAGTAGGCTAGGTCTAATATTGGCGATTTCGAGACTGCATAGCCTATAGCAAGGCATAGTTTTGAATCAGCACATGATTCGATCTTTAGAAGACATTGTCTATCTCTCGTTCAGCAATCAATAATGCATCGCAGTAGGCGACTATTATTGCGTTTGTTGAAAAAATGATCATTAGCCTATTTATGTCAACAGTCTTCTATCCCAAGTTAAACATGGCAATGTAGCAAAGCTGAAAGTATGTTCTTGATGTGTGTAAGGCGATACGTGATTGAAGGTGTAGCCTTTTGCGCGTCTTCCAATTGTATGTGCGAGTTCAGTTCCTGCAAGGTAGGTATATTTTTTTGCGTAGGCTTATGTTGTCGTTTCATCAGTGTGTTTTTGTGTGTAGTTATGAACACAAATAAAGGGAACATTTTCGTACACACTCAGATTTCTTTACTGAAAAGTAGCAGCCTATCCAAAGTTATGCAAAGTTAGGCCTATGTGTGTTAACGTTTCACACGGTCAGGATATCGGATGTCACTTCTACAAGTATCCCAGGCTTATCTTTGAACCTTTTTGAGCTCTTTAGTTATTTAGTTACTTAAGCTACTCGCAAAAGAAGCATTATAGCATTCGCATAACTGGCGTATTGTCATACAGAACGGACACTAGAAAATTCAAAATTGACCGAGGTTGACCGAGGTCCTCCGAAGTCCTCATTGTGACATAGTAAAAGGGGGCGGGGCTTGGGATCGGTCAATAGATGACGGACAAGTGGCTTATTCAATCATATGCAAGCATTTTTGATTAGGCCCAGCCTTCTGAAGCAACACTTCAATGGATCGGTTCCAGATGGATGAGTGGAGCTAGGCGGAGCGAAATTCATCTGGCTAGGGTCAGGTTAGGACAGCACAGCACATACAACGTTCCATTCTATTCGTCAGTGCGTATTGTTTAGTTTCCGGTCTAGCTAAATCCAGTGTGGTGTTGTAGTTGTTCTAACCAGAGCCCGTTTACGGAGAGCCGGATCACTCCCTATTAACTCCATTGTACCTGCAATCTGTTGCAGTTCCGCTAGGGGCGATCACGAATAAGTGCAAAAACAATGGGGGTCTATGGAGCTAGACGTCTAAATTTGTCTCTTTCACCTGGTTGTCGTTGATAAATTGAATATTTGATTGTGGTTTCTGCAAGCTCGATATGGATTATAAATCAAAAGTTGAATGAACGAGTAGTCACGTCCTTTCGATTTCTTACAGGTTAGGTCGTTGTTGCCCACAACACACTAGCTTTCTGCTAATGAATGACGTCATTGACACATTTGAAAGGCTTTTTAGAACAAATAAGTGACTCAAAAAATATAATACTCAGCGGTTTGTATTTTCTCTGCCCCCTCTTTCGACTGCAACATTAGAATTTCTGGGGAAAAAATTATATCCCGAGAAAAGTGGATTTGAGGGGTACAGCTCCATAGGCCTCCATTCATTCTGCACTTATTCGTGAGCGCCCTCATGTGGAACCAGAAAAGGAACTGCAACCAGTTTAGAAACCGGAAGTTTCCCGAGAGTGGCGGTTCTCCCCTTATTAGACATTCTTTGTTCTAACTTTACTAGTTGTTGCCAAGGGGGCAGCCGAATTCCCGGAAGTAGAATAATCGTTGTAGGCTGGAGGGACCACCTCTCTGCTAACTCCCATAGAAGCCCATTCATTCTAGGATTTTTTTGAAATACCATAACTTCATATAACATATATCCTGTGCCGATATTGTAGCTTCTGTGTAATCTACATAAACACTACACCACCCACATACTATCGGTATTAGAGAGGCCGATACATAATTACAAATTCAGTAGGATTAAAAGAAAGCCAAAATAAATAATACATATTCATCATCATCATCATCATGGCTGCATTTCCAGTATTGGCGATAAGTAGTCGTTTGTCCACTAAATGGCGCATCGTTGCAGTGAGACGTAATTTTGTTGGAAGTTAAAAGTGGGTTGGAAAAACAATGGCTTCCTACAAGGACTGTTTACCGCAGAGAACGTCTAATAAGGATAGGACATGTAATTCCCATTTCTTCTTGAAGCCGAAATAAATCTGAGGATGTTTATCGGACATGCTTGGTTTTTACTGCAGGTACGTTAATCTTATAATATCAATAAGGACCTAGGTAATGTTACCGTTAGCGTTGGTTGAGGGATGGAGGCCAATTTGATTGATTGCATTTGTAGAAAACTATAAATGCGGTTATACCAAGCAAATTGATAGCAGCACTATAATTGTATCTTTCGACTGTCATTTGTTGCACGTGCTACAAAAATCATTCTGTGCAATGGAAGATTTACCAACGTTACACCGGTCTGATACAGTTTTGCCTATACATGCGTGAGACTGAGACGCATTTTGTTTTAAGTGCGTGCAGGGTGTGAGAGGGGAATCGATGTGCTTTGATTCCAGCTTGGGAGTTGTAGTCTGTGAAATTAAAAAGCACGTGTGTGTGAAGTATCCAAACACCTTCATTTCATTATGGCTGCTTTAGCAACACACCTTAAGCTACTGTGTAGTGGGTCCCATTTAGAAGTGGCTACTTCATTCGCGCTTTCCTTGACTCATGGAGCTGCGTGAATTTTATTACAACTTTTCGCCACGATATGGCAGTTTAAGTCCGCTTGATACTGTAAGGCGTAAGCCATTGGTTTCCAAAGGAGATTTTATTTGTGTCGCCAGCATAGCCTAGCCTATTGACAATTTATGTTGTAAATAGGCCTACCTTATAAGCCTACCTGTAGCTTAGGGAAGCTAACAGCTTTCTATTAGGATCTAGTTTGTTAGTTACAGTTTTGTCAAAACTCCCTGATGCATTTTTGCATTTAGAATAGCCAGAGCGTGGATATCTCAATCGGAAAATTAAACAATATCGGGTGCCTATGGACTAGGCTGGGTGAACCCAGCCTGATCTGCCCGCTATTTATTTTTTGATTTCTTGATAAGATTGAGCTTGGTCTGGTGAAAGCCAGACTAGCCATGGACCTCAGTTACACAATGCAAGGGAACATGAATCAGCCTATATTTGCACGAACAATAACGGACAACAGCTCTTCAACTTTGGCCCGTTAAAATGTGTATGAACAGTCTAGCGAAGCATTTCATCAAGGCCCATTTGGACATGTCAGTTATTTGCACCACTGGTTAGATGTAAAACAGCATTTCGTTTCAGACTACTGTTACTTAATTTGTGCATTAACAATAACGTTTCAGACTACTGTTACTTAATTTGTGCATTGACAATAAAGTATTACATGAACTAAAGATGACTAAAATCTTATGTAGGCTAGAAGAAGAAACATTCACAAAAAATCCATCCATCCAAAAATGACCTTTGTTTTTGATAGCTGTTGAAAACGGCATGGAACTGACAGAGATGTTTTTGTTTATTTATAAATAAATAAATAAATAAAATTATGCTGATACCTTTTGCTTTTCCCAAATACAATGTAGCCTACAGGTGTTAGTGACCTTTCATCAATCCAGTTGCAATGGATGAACTGTGATGAACTGCCCTACTTGTGATTGTTTAGAGATTTTAAAGGTTTTATAACAATGCTACATCTTCTTTGGCTATTCTACAATCTATTCACCTTTTCAGCACCAGTAGGCTACTTTCTGTGCAGCCGCACACACACACTCAGGCATGCCAAACAAGCATACACAAAAGTTTCAAGAGTGGTGGATGGAGTAAAATATGGAGACATTGAAGTGTGATTTATTTTCGCGGAACGGATGTACAGGACTGAGCGGCGGTCATATTTTGTACCGCTATGCGGTACATCTAGTTGGCTATGTTATACTGAAGTTCCACAGTTAGGTAGCTAGCAAGCTAACCGTTTTACATTGGATATTATGGTAAGTGTTAGCTACGGGCTAAATTTGTCCTCAACATTGTGGTATTGGAAACGAATTAGGTTGGTAATGTACATAGGTTCAACATGAGTCAGTTACATATTTCTTCATAACCGTTGTGTTAGTAAAAGGATTGAATGTCCTGTGAACGTTTGTTTTGACTCTGAAGAAGACGCATGGGCGTTGAAACGTTAGTCAGTTTGCACGAATAAAAATCGTGAAACGTATTGTCACCTGATCATTTTATAAACTGGATTTGTCAGCATGTAAGCCTATCTATCTAAATAATAAACTAGAAAATTACTAGTGCATGAAAATGCAAAGCATATGATGTAAAATATACAGTGTTAAAACAGATAATGGAGAGATAGTTACAATGGTTTTGCTTAGGTAGACATGGTTCCAATGATAAATAAAACTGTTTCTATGAGAGTTGCTAGGGTAATCATGTTGGTTGCTATGGAAACTGACATAGATGCTTTATTTCAATGGTTGCTATATTGGTTGCTAGGTAGGGGGCATAGTTGATGATAACTGACAGTTGGAATGGCTGAACAGTTAGGGTACCTTCAGACTTAGCGTCTTTTTCTGACAAAAAGAAGTTATGCAGATCGCTTTTTCAGTTTGAAAAAAAAAATCTAACAGCGTTCTTGTTCCAAAAAGCAGCCGGAAGCATTTTTTGGGATAGGCAATGTGACTAAAGTTATGTGTGGATACAAAATATCGCGGAAGAAAAAATTGGGGTTGGCTATTGCTTTTGGTATGTTATGTTAAAGTTGTGAAGTCATGTCAAACAATTCCCTATGCTCAGACACTAAAACGAGTCGCTCGACCGGTGTTCTGTCACCTTCTCCATTTTTTACCTGTTGTCATGGGAAACCACAGGTCTCGGTAATCCGCTTGTGATTGGTCAGCTGTAAAAAAGACAGCATGACGTATGGCGTTATTCCGCTAGAAGTTGAATATTTCTCAACTTCTGAGCTGCAGAAAAAGACTGTTCCGGTTGCGTTTTAAAAGAAGCTGACAACTTTTTTGAAAACACGGTCTACTCCATAGAATTATAATGTAAAACGGACGCCGGCAGCTGCGAAAAAGACGCTTAGTCTGAATGTACCCTTAAATAGTTGAGTAGTTTAAATTGTTAAATTGTTTAATATTGAATTATTGTAGTGAGGATATTTATTTTGGAACAGTTGATGACAACTGACAATTGGAATGGCTGAACAGTTAAATAGGTGGATAGTTTAAAATTTTAATTATTGTAGTGAAAACTTTTATTTTGAACAAGTTGTGGGCAGAGGAAACAGTTAAACAGTATCTGTAATCTGATGAGAGCCAGATTGTATGCTTAAAACCTGAGACAAGTTGATTTTAGTGTAATGGATGTTGATAGACAGAAAGTTGAATGGATGTTGATAGGCAGATTGTTTAATGCATGTTGATAGATAGTTTAATGGGTGGATGAATGAATGGTTTGAAGAAGATGGATGGATAGAAAGTTGTAATGTGCCTTATATCCTTGTAGAATGGTGAGCTAGAGAGAGTTGGTCTAGTTGAGCAGAAAGCAGTTGATACAGGTGCAACAGTTAACTAGTTGGATAGTTTAAATAGTTAAATTATTTAATAGTAAATTATTGTAGTGAGGACTTTTATTTTGAAACAGTTGTTGATAGACAGAAAGTTTAATGGATGTTGATAGGCAAATTGTTTATTAGATGTTTATAGATAGTTTAAAGGATGGATGAGTGAATGGTTTGAAGAAGATGGATGGAGAGTTGGATGGAATGCGCCTTAAAGAAAAACAATTTGATAATGTATGCTATCCATGGACTACAATTTATGAAGCTTTATAGGGAGTGGAGCCGTGAGATCGACCAGCTATTAAGGAAAGGCACTGTAGCAAGTGTTAGCTACGGGCTAAATTTGTCCTCAACATTGGGGTATTGGAAACAAATTAGGTTGGTAATGTAGGTTCGACATGAGTCAGTTACATATACATATTTCTTCATAACCGTTGTGTTAGTAAAAGGATTGAATGTCCTGTGAACGTTTGTTTTGACTCTGAAGAAGACGCATGGCCGTCGAAACGTTAGTCAGTTTGCACGAATAAAAATCACTTTAAGCATTGAGTGCTCCGGTCCTGCTCCTTGGCTCTTGTTAGACCTTGGATCTCCCTTTTTGACTTCTGCGTCCTGTTCCGTGAGCACCAACCAAGCTGAAGCGCAAGTGACCCCCTTCAACTAAGAGTACGACTCAAGCTGGCACGACACCACACACACAGCCAAGGAAGAACAATCAAAGCGGAGCAAAAATATAACGAGCGCTATTACTTATTGCCTCGCTAAAGATATGATGCCCCTGAGCACAGTGGAAAAAGATGGCTTCAGGAAACTGATCAAAGTGTTAGACCCCAGGTACGAGCTCCCTGGTAGAAAATACTTTTCTGAGATGGTGCTGCCACAGCTTTATGATTAATGCCGTCGTAAGCTGGAAATTCTTTGCCACTACCACCGATCAATGTTCACTAGTGTACAAGATGTAGAATAACTGTGACTGGTTTATGTTTACATATTGTGCAATTTTGGCTCAGATTTCATTCTACTTATAAAACGTTTCTAGAGATCTACCTTAATCTTTCAGGTAGTATTTGTGCCAGGGTCATGTTTTTTTAAGTTGATTAAATAAGTTGTTTTTTTTAAATATAGTTAAAGTGACCGGTCACTTACTAGTTTGCACTTGTTTGAAAGCATATAAAGCTCTGTATGAGCGAAAGAGCACTGCTCTGAATTTTCTTTTGCCAGTTGTGGGCCCTGCAGCTCTCTTGACCATACAATGTGGGAGTGTACAATGTGAATCCTTTGTCTGCATGAAGACCTTAACAAAAACATTTTGTGCTCATTATTGGAAACTTTAAAACTTCATTATAAAGTTTCAGTGAATCTCATTTCTTCAAGCTTCAGGATTTCCCTCACACTGGCAGCATCTGCAAAAACTACATATCGTGATAAGAATCATGATCGATCAATATGGAAAAACATATCGTGATAAAAAAAATCCATATCGCGCAGCCCTAGTTGGAAGGCAAATTTATAGCCACGGTCATTAACGCCGGTCATTATCGGGAAAATAAGTCCCGACAGGGCAAACCGGACACAGACACATGCACAGCTTCGCCCTGAAGGGACTTATTATCCCACTTATTACAAGGCTCTTCATAATGCTGCAGAATGCTCCATTCACTTGAATGGGCCTTCCCAACGTTCGGTGGTCTCGATAACAGACCGTTGCTAAGTGTAACAGACTGCTGTCAAGGAAAATGGGTTTTGTGCTTCTAATTCACATCTTTCATATCACCACACAAGGACTGGAACTTCATTCAAAAGTGAAAGCAGACGGTTCAGCTGTGTTCTAAAGAATGTTCAATGATTCAAGTTCAGCGTGTGTTGTTGCGAACTATTTGTTTCTCAGCAGAAGCCATGATAAAACGGTAACAAATAGGCTAAAGGATATTGCCTAGGCTATGTAGGCTAAAGAGTCATATCGTGGGGAGTTTGTTGTGTCTTTTTGGCAAGTAGCCGTGTAATAAGCAGGATAATGTATAGAACACCGGTCATTATTGGGAAATAGGTCCCTTCAGGGTGGAACAAGACCCCTCCGCTGCGCGTCGGGGTCGAGTTCGCCCTGTCGCTGCGCGTTGGGGTCCGGTTCGCCCTGTCGGGACCTATTTCCCGATAATTACCGGAGCTTGGGCAGCATGCAGTATCCAGAGAAGTTATGAGTTCAGTGCTCGCCTGCCACCATTGTGCCTTGAGAGACATAACCCCGAGTTGACCTGGGGAGAGTGGCCTTTGTAATAATTGACATATGTACTAAGTCGCTTTGGATAAAAGCGTAAACTGCATGAATAATTAAGTATAGGTTTTAACTTTGGTAATCTATTGGTAGGAGAGCACCACTTCTAATTTTCCAGCCCTTAAGAGAGCAAGTCCATTTGATGTGTCCTATCAAATGGGCCACTAAGATAGTGAGGCTTTTGTCTTGGGATTTTGTCTTTTATTTGTCTTCGGATTTAGAAGGATTTTAGTGTGGGTGAACCCAGACGTAGATGTTGGAACATTAGAATTTGCTCTGCTGATTTAGGCTATAAATCAAACCAGCAAAAGAAACAGCCAAAAATGACTCAGTTTTACCTCTACCAGTTTCTATCAAAAGGGCATATTGTCATCATGGGATGGGCCACCTTTCTAAATGCCCTGCTCTACCCTTTATTTTTTTGATTTTTTTTTTAAACTGACACGTTCATACATGAATCTAAGGATTTTTTTCCTCTGAAAGGTTGGTCATGTGCTTAGTATTGTTTTGATTTGCAACCTTTCTTTGTACTTGTGACATTTTCAAGAGGGCTCTGCAATGGGAAGATGGAGCGGAGCGTAGGAGTGCAGTAGAAGAAAAAAAATATGTCTACATATGAAGAGTTTTGTTCCAAAACGCTATATCCACTATTTGAATGAATTTTCATAAATATATTTTTTGACATTTTATTTTCCAAGTAATCTTAGTAGAACTGTAATTGGGTATTGTTATTTGATTTATCTTTACTCAATCAAAACAAGACAGTTGCAATTTGATTGATATTACCTGAAATACACAATTAAATAGCCGGACCTTTTAATGTTTTTAAAAACGGAGATATAGTGTTTTGGAACCAAACTTTTCATTTATATGAGTGGTGTTTTAAATATTTGTATTATGTCACTGACTGGATTGTGGCTGACTTGAATGACTTGATGTCTTTCAGGATGAATCTGTTTTAAAAGGCCGGAGTTCTGATGACCTACTCGACATGTCTCGCCTGGCCCGCTATCGCTTTCAACACTTGCCCCAGAGCCGTTGCAAACTACGCACATCTTGCTACCCTGTGTATTAATCGTCCACGTTTGAAGATCCAGACACCCAAACACCTAAGCCAATGGTGACCCTAGCCCACAAACCGAAGATGTTCGGACTCCTGAATTGTCAAGATCTCTACATTTCACCCCAAGAAATGTTTGGGGGTGATTCCTACCTATTTCAACCAACAGGCTATAATGGTCTTAACTTATAATCATATTCAAATACAATCATGGTTAGGCCTAAACTATTCTGTCACACACCAGTGTAATGTCAATTAGAGTAAACTAGAATGTGTTTGTTTAAATGTGTTTTTTCGTAGACTCTTTATCAACCTCTCAGATAGCCACATGGGCCACTTGTGACACCAGGGCTATTGAATTAAATGTGTTATTATGAATCTATTGGCCTATGCTATGAAACGTATTGTCACCTGATCATTTTATAAACTGGATTTGTCAGCATGTAACCCTATCTATGTTTAATGAAGTTACAAATTAAATAATAAACTAGAAAATGGAATTCCGAGGAATTACTAGTGCATTAAAATGCAAAGCATATGATGTAAAATATAGTGTTAAAACAGATAATGTAGAGATAGTTACAATGGTTTTGCGTAGGTAGACATGGTTAAATAAAACTGTTTCTATGACAGTTGCTAGGGTAATCATGTTGGTTGCTATGGAAACTGACATAGATGCTTTATTTCAATGGTTGCTATGTTGGTTGCTAGGTAGGGGGCATAGTTGATGATAACTGACAGTTGGAATGGCTGAACAGTTAGGGTACCTTCAGACTTAGCGTCTTTTTCTGACAAAAGAAGTTATGCAGACCGCTTTTTCAGTTAAAAAAAAATCGACAGCCTGAGACAAGTTGATTTTAGTGTAATGGATGTTGATAGACAGAAAGTTGAATGGATGTTGATAGGCAGATTGTGTAATGCATGTTGATAGATAGTTTAATGGGTGGATGAATGAATGGTTTGAAGAAGATGGATGGATAGAAAGTTGTAATGTGCCTTATATCCTTGTAGAATGGTGAGATAGAGAGAGTTGGTCTAGTTGAGCAGAAAGCAGTTGATACAGGTGCAACAGTTAAATAGTTGGATAGTTTAAAGGGACACCAGGCAAGCCTGATGATTTTTCTCTACGAAACTCCCCCTCGCTCGGTCTGAAGCTCTTTTCCTTTTCTTTGCATCTTCTGTCAAGGGTTTTCGCTGTTTCTTTGCCGGCTCTGCCATTATACACAGGTTTGCAATAAATCGCTAGCGTTTCGTTAGTCTGCCTCTGTGCTGTGGATGCAGGATGTAAACTGATCCTGCTTCGGTCGGCGGGTACGATACACCGAACTTGCAAGCGGGATATTCTTCCTACAGGCAGTAGGGGCGGGCGAGAGAGTCTTCATTCGCTCTGTAATGAGTCATTTAACCATATACCGACTTACGAAGATGAGTAATTAACACGAAAACGTTGCCTGGTGTCCCTTTAAATAGTTCAATTATTTAATATTAAATTATTGTAGTGAGGACTTTTATTTTGAAACAGTTGTTGATAGACAGAAAGTTTAATGGCTGTTGATAGGCAAATTGTTTATTAGATGTTGATAGATAGTTTGATGGATGGATGAGTGAATGGTTTGAAGAAGATGGATGGAGAGTTGGATGGAATGCGCTTAAAGAAAAACAATTTGATAATGTATGGACTACAATTTATGAAGCTGGAGTGGAGCCGTGAGATCGACCAGCTATTAAGGAAAGGCACTGTAGCATATGTGATGACCAATGAATGTGGTGTGTGTATGGGTGGGGGGGTGGTGTGAAAGTGTGTGTGGAAGTATGTATGAAGAACGATTGGATACGGTGTGTGCATAAGGGGTGTATGTGTGTGTGTGTCTGAGAACAGCAGAAGTATGAATGAAGGGGGGAAAATATGAAAAGACAACCTCCCAAAGATCATGAGTAATACCGTATGTTGCAATGGTAGACCTAAATGTACAAATTATTTGATGTAAAGCCATGATCTGGTCATATGCTTTGTGAGTTTGTGTTGTAAAGATACTAATAAAAAAAGGAATGCTCCTTATATCCTTGTAGAATAGAGATTGCAGTTAATACAGGTGCAATATGTTTAATTGGCTCTTTGATGGGGGCCTAGTTGAGCAGCTGGCAGTTAATACAGGTGCAAATCAGTTTAATAGCCCTGTATGATGTCATAGTGCCAATGCAAAGTCTGGTAAAAATAAGCTTGTTTTTTGTTAATATCTCAAAAAGTATAAGTTAGTTACACAAACGAAAAATATATTGCTTAAGTGTCCTTTTCAAGAAGTTTCTACGTTCTACGATTGAAGCTGAATTAGACGCAGACATTTGGTGGGAAGAATAATAG
This sequence comes from Alosa pseudoharengus, assembly GCF_046254945.1. Lineage (NCBI taxonomy): Eukaryota > Metazoa > Chordata > Actinopteri > Clupeiformes > Clupeidae > Alosa > Alosa pseudoharengus. The sequence continues at coordinate 23,349,736 of NW_027468837.1, forward strand.
CCTAATAATAGTAGGCTAATAAGAAGCAGACTTCGGATAACAGAACAGTGCATTTTCATGCACTGTAATACAAATAAGAAGAAGATGAAGAAGAAGACTAAGGATAACAGAACAGTGCATTTTCATGCACTGTAATGAATTACTTTCAAATAAACTTCATCGTCATAACGTGACGGTGCAACCCATCCGCGCGGCGCCAAACTTAAACCCCGGCTTGTTTAAATGCCGGTATCAGCCCGAGATGTTTCATTCTGATACGACTCAGACCAGACAGACAGTAGCAGCTTTCGTGTTAGCACCACATTTTTCGCTGGGTATTTGCATATCGTCGGAATGGAATGGATGTATTCAACAAACGTCTTAATTATCATCTTTCTTTGTAAACTGGTAAGGGAATGCATGTATAGCCTAACTAGTGGAATATCCTAGTAGAAATTGTTCAACAACCTTTAAGCATAATCTCCGTCCAAGTAGGCTAAAATAATCTGTATACATGTACTGAATGTTAAACTTCCTTGACCTATAATTGTGTTAACTTTTGTGTGTTCGCTTAGAATTCGGACCTTTTTCTTTTCTTTTTTTTTAAATTTTCTTCTTGCTGCCTTCTCCGCTGAGAGCTAAAAACCAGGTTCCCTAGAATGACACGTGGCTATACTAAGCATCATTTTCATTGTATACCAATAGCCTAAACAGTGGAATTAGTTTTCTGTTCTGCCGCGAGTTTAGCCTACTTTTTCAGTGAACAGAGATGTGGGCTAATGTTAACATAAGCTACACACTAACGTTAGTCTAGTGGAATATAATTTAACAGTAGATTTAGACCTATAGCTTACATGAGTACAGTTATTAACGAAAACAATCGCTGCAAGGTTATTTAGCGAAAGCTACTCATTATTAAGGGTTGTTTGAGGTTGGCTTTGTTGGGTTTTTTTTCTTTTTTGGAGGGGGGAGTCAAATAGGCTACTACAATAAAATTGCCACAATTACCTTTTTTACATGTCATTCAAAGAAACATTTCACTCATAGCCGACGTTGCAACACACAAGGGACTGTTTTAGGCAAGAAGTTAAACCGCAGAAGTAGTCTGACATACTGTTTTCAGTCTCGCTATCATTCAGAAGAAACGTCTTCCAACTGCGAATAGCGTTTTGGTGATTCAGGTTGGCGCTCTTAAAGCAGTTGTAGTTATTTTAGCCTACTAAGTGATGATGACATCAATGTAAAATCCCAACGGTTAGAGTGTGTGTGTGTGTGTGTTGGACCAACGTCATGCCATAGACTAGACTGCTTCCAAGAATTGGCCAGTGGACAATGATCTGGTGAACCGCCGACGTTTTGCTCATCGATTTATCGGTCCACTGAGTTTGACAAACGGTTTCAAAAACTATTCTATATTAATTTATAATTCAGTTAATTGTGTATAATTAATGTCATATTGTTAAAATGTTATACTAAGTTAAACCGAAGATGATGGTAGCCTATGTGAGTGGACCGGCTAGGCCTACCTAAATTTTCTATAGTGGTGCGTTGTTAAAATAAGTGATCAATGTGCGCGAGTTTGAGTGAGAGCTAAGTCTAAAGGTTACTTTATGCCAATGTCAAATGACTCGTGGGTTTATACAGCATTTGGTCATTTTGTCCATTTCATGTAGCCTAGTTTGGCCATCTTTGCGCATAATCACTACAAATCACCTATTGTATTCATTTCGCTCAACCTTGATGTCACAAAAGTCTGTAAAAATCCCCGGGGTGTAGCCTATAGTTTATATTCTAGCAGAGTGGCCTAGAGCTAGGCCTACCAAATAAACAGCCAACACTGAATGTCTGTTTTTTGCATGCAGCGTGGTTATTAACCCTGGGGCTCCTGGTGGTAATTTATTCGCACAATTCCGATTTACTGATTTACTAATCCACACCGTGATTCACTTTCTCTTGTCTTTAACAGCTCTCAGTGTCAGGCCACTGCCCATGTGAGCCAGGTAAGGTGGTAATGTTATTGCTGAAACTTTCAAGTAACAGGAACAGAAAAGACACCTATTTGCAAAGATGATACAAAAGTTTAAGCATACTTAGTGATTTAGTAGGGCTTGGTTAGTGTGATTAAATCAAAATATGATGGGTCCTTGTAACTTAGCAATTCAGCAGTGCTCTAGTTTAGTCAGGGTTTCCCCTGTGTACCTCACTGATATGAACTGCTTCTAAGACATAAATGTTCATTTCATGGTTTAACACTTCTCACATGGTGGTACATACACACTCATCACATCCCCCAGTTATGTCCAAAATTTGTGTTTGCTCTTAGTCATATTCAAATATGTCCAGATTGAAATGCTGGATGCATATTTTCCTACTGATTAATGGGTGATGTTGTTTAAGACATGCAAAATCATAGGTTTTATTTACCAGGACGTTTTGCTGGGGCAGACTAACCCATCATCTAGCCTACATGTTTGTCAGTTGACTTCCAGAGAAATATTAATGATTAACATAGGGTGAACATGTTTAAGACAGCCACGCTTTTTTTTTTTTCACTGCATGCATGATTAGATTCACTGACAGGGTAGTGTCATTCACAGGAAGAGCTATGTGTGGGCTGTGATGGGTAGATTTTGTGATTTGTCCATCTGAGGTCAATGAGGTTCCATTTGATCTACTTCCTGAGCAACTTAACTTACTCTACAGTCATCCCCTTAGACAGAGCTGTCACGCACACTGTTTCATCTCAAAGTAATTTGTAAATTTGTTAACAGGTGACTAGACAGCTCTGTCCAGTGTACACACACGTATACTGAATTGGACTCTGTCTTTGTTAAAGAAACAAACAGACATTGTGAGTCAAGAAGGGAGCGTAGGTTTTGTTTTCTTTTAGTCGTCCACTCTCAGTATGTCTGCTCCTCTTGATGACTTTGTGCATGTTTTTTTTTCCCCTCCCCTTTACCAGCACTGTCTTTAAACACACACTGTACCAGGGGTAAATTCCAAGCACTCATAAGTAACACTAAGTTGGTTAGGAGTCCTTACGGGCAGAAAGACTTGGTCTCCCACAGGCCCTCACCCTCTGTGGGTTGGATGGGATTTTTTGTCAAATAGAAAGTTTGTGAGTGTGTGTGCTCAGCTGTGCCCAGTGGCTGTGTTTAGAGTATGATGCATACAAATCGTATTTGCTGAAGTTAATTTGTTTTCTCATCTTCAGGGCAGGAGCACTGTAAGTGTCTCCAGTGCAAAAAGGATTACTACAGGCGTCAAAGACATAGTCGATATTCTTGTGATGCCTGCACACAACCCTGTTCCGGTAAGCTGCCTGTTGAAGGTGACAGTAAAGCCACAGTTTTACACTGATTGTCTCCCTTTGTTAACCTGTAAGGAGCTTCCGTCCTCAACACATTGCACAGCACTTTTTTGGTTTCTATAGACTGCAGCATCTGCACATTCACTACTGAAATGATAATCCTTTTCCTTTGTGTAAAAGGGGACAGGGCCATATGTCTCCCTGCACAAATTTGCATAGTCTACACTCTGGGCCTTTTTTTAGCGTGGGAGATGTCATTTACCTAAGCAGCATGTGAAATACCAACATACAGTATGTTCTATATGTTGTCTCAAATGTGTCTCATTTGTTATGTCTCTCTCTCTCTGTATGTGTGTCTGTGCGTGTGCGCGCATGCACCTATGCACCTGTTTCTGGCCATTGTAGCAAAACACCTTGTTGAGATAAAAGCCTGCAGTATCAACACCAACCGTGTGTGTCACTGTGCCAAAGGCTATTACTGCCCTGAACCTCAAAACTTCAGCTGTGTTTTCGACTGCAAGCCTTGTCCTCCTGGAACATTCTCCAATAAAACATCCTTGGACCCATCCTGTCATCCTTACACAGAGTAAGTATCGTTGTATTCTAGACATGATAGGAGACAGCTGTAGGCAGGGTTCCCACGGGTCATGGAATTTCTGGAATGTCATAAAAACCTCGGAAAGTCTATTCCAGACATGGAAAGTCAGGGAATTTTGTAATTTTTTGGGAAAAGTCATGGAATATCAGGGAATTTTAGCAGTTTAAAATTCACTTGCCAGAATACCAATAGCATATATTTCCACACAGGATTAGTGTAGTTGTGGTTAGCCCAACTTTGTTTATTCAATGCCTATTTATTCATCTCCTGTTGTAAAAAAGTAAAAGATTCTTCAACGCTACATAGCTTCTCTCAAATCTTTGGTCGATGTATTGTACCATTCATTATATACAGTAGTAGGTCATGGAAATTCATTTTTTGTCAGGGGAAAGTCATGGAATTTTACATTTAAATTAGAGTGGGAACCCTGTGTAGGGATGTTTTGCAACATTATTTACATGAAGTTTATCCCATGGCACTTTTAGCTTGTCTTAACGGGGGAATTTCTTTGGATTGAAGTTGTCTCGTACCCACCATTATCGTCATCACATCATCCTCCCATTGACTTGCACTGTATTCGATACAGTACTGAAAGTGTACAAAATGGCATTGAGAATAATGGTATTGGTTAGTGGTAATGGTATTGAGAGACGGTCTGGCTGGTTGCTAGCTAGTGCTGGCTGGGTGGCATGTTATCTGTTGTGGATATCTGGGCAATACCACTCTATGTGTTTTTACCATAACATGTTACATTATTAGTAGGTCATTTTAAATGGTATAAACAAAAACATGCACATAAGCTCTTTAATTGAAGAGTTTGAGAGCGATATCCCCTCAATGGATATGGTAGAGCATGCACAGTATCTCACAAGAGGACTGCCGTGATCAAAGACAATAAGTGGGTTGAGCCAGGTTGAATTTAATTTATGAAAGGTTTGGTTAAAGCCAACCAGTAGAATTACTTCACAATCCCTTTAAATTGAGTCCATCGCCTGACCTATGTCAACTGTCATGATGTCATCGCAGGATCTGGATTGTTTGCAGGTTTATCAGAAGAATGTCACACTTCCGTCCTTAATTGAATGATCAGCTTTCAGACTGTTGTCAATTCAGATTTCCTTTGCCAGAGGTCTTGCCCAACAGTGTACCCACCTTGACATAACTGTTCCCGTATCGCTAGAGAAATGTAATACGCCTGGGCGGGAGGAAAGCACACTTGAGTACCAGGCTTCATATCTCTTTTGTGTTATATAGATTGCCATGCAATTTTATCTGCCATTGAGCTGTTTGGAAGACTGAGATAAGAAATAATTGAAACATTATAAGTTTTAGCGCTGTGCATGCATAATTTCATCTGACTTTAGCTCCCTCTATTGGCTAGCAATATAACTCTGTTACATTATTTCAAGTTTTAACTCAGTCATTGTGTTTGTCTTTCTTTTTATCCACCCGTCCATCCATTGATAGTTGTAAAGGTCGAGGAGTGATCACGGAGGGGACAGCTACACAGGACCGGGTCTGTGTTGATGCTACCACCCCACTTTCCAGCACTACCTCAAAGAGCACATCTGGAGGTGATGCTACTACCACCAGACTTACCAGCACACATGGCAGGCCTACTACCTCAAAGAGCACATCTGGAGGTGATGCTACCACCACAAGACTTACCAGCACACATGGCAGTCCTACTACCTCAAAGAGCACATCTGGAGGTGATGCTACCACCACCAAACGTATCAGTGCATATGATAGTCTTACTACCTCAAAGAGCGCATCTGGAGGTGACTCTACCACCAACAGACAGGTTCTTACTGGCCCTCCGAACTCTTCTGTTGCCTCTGATACTTTGAAGACAGGCAGGACATTCACTCACAAAAGCACCCATGGCCTGATCAAAACAGACTCAATGACGGGTAATGAAGGTTTGTTTTTTGATAACTCCGATATGTGCCTCATGAGAAGGACGGGAGACTTTCAGCCAGAGTGCTGAAGCTGTAGATAGTGCATCACTGAATTTTGTCCAAACCATAAGAAGTTATAATTTAACAGATTGAGGTATGTTACATTTATTTCCACTGGGTGTCACTGGTAGGCAGTTCTGGTTATGAAGTTTAATAAAACCAAACCCAAGAGTGTATCCCCATGCCATTTAAACTAGAAAATATACACACGTGCACACACAGTGAAGTTAAACCTTGTGATGTGATAAGTAATCACACACACACTCTTACACTCACACGATGAAGTTAAACCTGGTGATAACTAATTTTGTTCTCAACACTTTCTTTCTCAGGTTTTCCCGACACCTTGACAGACTCACCTAGTCAGTGGCTAGTTGTGCTAATGATACTCCTGGTTGTCTCTGTTCTGGTGGGCTGCTTCCTGTGGCTCAAGGGCAAGGCTCTGAAGAAGCAGCTTAAGTGGACCAAGGGTAAGTTAGACATCCTGTTGGCCTCCTGGCCTGCAGCCTAATAACAACAATAGTAATTCCCTTTGTTGTGTAGCCAATGACTTTAACTCTTTCTCTAACATCTTCATCATGCTCCTTCTTGTAAACTGCTGCCAATCAAAGTGACATTGTAAAGGTTTCACATGACATCAATATTCTTTAACCTGAAAGTGTCTATGGACATGAATGGATATCCGGTGATCTTAACTGCACACTATACACAACACACTATATGTGTTTTGCATGTCAACCACAGAACTAAACCTGAAGAGTTACTGGTCCTGAATCAGTTATCTTACCAATGCCTTCTATGACTTTAAGAGACTTTCATATCTCCAAGCCAAAGAGACACTGTGCATTTGTTTCAGTCGTGTACAACATGGTATCTTACACTACAAGTGCGGTCACTTTTGACTCAACCTGATCGGCCTGGAGCTGGAGCGTTGATTATTACCTTCTAACCCATCTTCCAACCGGCCGCTGTGAGCCTGCCCTAACTGCATGCAAATCGGATGGGAATTAGGCCCTGTTCGGGTCCAACCAGATTCCCGCTAAAATGGCCAAAATCGCAAATCGTTTCTGCATGGCTTTATAGGATATAGGTTCCGAGGCTGTAATTGTAAGGTGTTAAAGCATCATCTTAATCTGTGACCCATCTTCAATAGTGTTGTAGTGTAGTATCTCAAATTATCATCTAAGTGTGTTCAGTTTCAATTGAACTCAAAATACCGTTATAATTTCTGCATTTGCTTCACGGCAAGTCACTTTCCAAGAAAATCATATGTAACCTCAATCACAAGTAGCCTATTCCTGAACGATTCATTCTGAAAGCTATTATGCTTTCAAGTCAAAGGAAGTTGCCAGAATGTAACACTTAGCTCACAAGTGTGCGTCATTTCTGGTGAGGGTTTTTTTAAATGTCAGGATGCAGTACCATAGCAGTTGCTGAATGCATTGTCATCTTGACCTGGCTGACAAATCTGTTGCACTGTTATACTAGTGCTCTTCCAGCAAACAAAGCAAATAGAAGATAAGGTGTTCATTAGACTGTGACACTGTGAGAATGCTGTGAAAATGTCTTGTTGTACTACATGACAATGGTTTTGTTATTTAAAGTAGATGTAGTAGTGTGGTAAAATTGCCCTTTTTCATCCGGTATTTGACAGCCTGGTGCACGTTTTAGGGTAACACAGGCAATCTTTTCATTTTTACACACTGAGCGTCAGACAGATATTAACTATAGGCCTTAGACATGTCAACATAAGTCAAAAGTCAGGACATATATTCAAAAACTATTAAATTGTTGGTTAGGCTATGCCATGTGCTCCTTTACTATGAAATGTAACTTGAACATCATGCGCTGTAAGGTGTCACACATTTCACTTTGTGGCTGGAACAGTGTGTAAACCAAAGAGCACTTCCTGCCAAAAGTTATTTAATCTGATGTCGTCACTCTGGTGTTTACAGAATTCTCTGAGTCTGAATATCTCATCTTCAAGGCAGAAAAATAATTCCTCATAAGTTCATGAAAAATGTAAAAAGTCAATGTTGTTTAATTGGCCAACACAATGGTATTTACACAATGGTATAATAGCTGAAAGGCCAAAGGCCTTTGCATATTTGCGTTGTATTGAACATGCAAACAGACTGTATTCACTGAGTAGTGGTGTTGATTTTACACAGAATTTAGGTTAATACATACTATAGTGTATTTTGTGGATGTTTTCTTAACATTAACTTTGAAACCAAGAGAAGGAGAAAGAGAGTTTTACATCCTCTGACTAAACCGCCAGACAGTGACAGTTTATTATCTTTGTTATATCAGTCTCCTGTGATAACAAACCATACTTTTACATTCTTCCCTGTTAGGTCTGCCATTTGGAAAATATGTGAGTACTCTGTTCATCTACATACACATATATTTTGAAGGTTATCAGAGACAGTCATACTAAAAATGTTCTTGGAATATAGAAAGGGGTTCTAAATGTAAATGTAGTGGTGATTATTTGTGTTTTAATTCTTTATTCTAAAGCTCATTCTGTCTTCATTTCACTACAGCCAGTGACAAAGAAGGTGGGTTACAACGTCTGTGCACCCTCCCTCCAGCAGGAGCAGCAGCAGCAGCTTGGGGCAGACATGGGAAGTGACCCGTGTGTGGAGCGGCTGATTCCCCTGAGCGGGGGGAGCGGGGGCCCACCGAAGGAGACGGGGTCAGCGGCCCAGCCTCACCCAGGCAGCACGCAGCACGTCACCATGAACAATAGTGGAAGGGGAGAGAGCATCAGCAACACTGTGGGTGAGTACTGTCAGAGGCCCAAAGAGTGTTTCACCAGCATTTCATCCCTGGAAATTACTGCAGTAATGTGTCCGTAACATTGTTTTGTGTACTATAAATGGCTCTGACTGCTTGCCAGTATGTCAGTGTGGGTAAAGGTTGTGCGGAATAAGCATATGTTAGGTTGTCTTGCTATTTGGTAACGTTTGTACAGTAGTCTATAATGTATCCGTAAAGCACCCATCCTGTTTCTCCACTGAATCTGCAGCATTCCAGTTAAAGGGACACCAGGCAAGCCTGCTGCTTTTTCTCTACGAAGCTCCCCCTAGTGTCTGTACGTGTCGATACGCGTGCGAGCCCTCACTCTGTCTGAAGCTCTTTTCCTTTTCTTTGCATTTTCCGTCAAGAGTTTTCGCTGCTTCTTCGCCGGCTCTGCCATTATACACACGTTTTTCGTTAGCCTGCTTTTGTGCTGTGGATGCATGATGTAAACTCATCCTGCTTCTTGCGATGTCGGAGACTTTGTGAGACTGAAGGTCGGCGGGTCGGATACACCGAACTTACAATCGGGATATTCTTCCTACATGCAGTAGTGGCGAGCGAGCGAGAGAGTCTTCATTCGCCCTGTAATGAGTCATTTAACCATATACCGACTTACGAAGATGATTAATTAACCAGAAAACGTTGCCTGGTGTCCCTTTAAGGGCTTTGTGTGTGAGTGTGTGTTTGTCTTCGTTCCTATTGTTTACTCCTCCAGCTAAATGGAAAGTCCATTAAGGCACATGGGGACTTTTCTATCTGGACCAACATGTGTTCAGCTATTAAGTAATACAATATGCATTTGAAATGCCTGATTGAGGTTAAGTCAACCAGAACATTGCATAGTAGCCTCTGTGAGTTTATTTGAGAGATTGCAAAAATTATTCTCCTCTTTGTGTTAACCTCCCAAGCAAACAGCCAACGCCTGACAGTAAATCTGATGCAGATAGTGAAGACATGCAATTGTCAGACTGACTTCCTCTGGTATGCACTGACAGAGGAAGTTCCTCAATTTCACAAGTATTTGTCTCATCAGTGATTCAGTATCCCGTTCATCTTGGTCAGTGAACTGGAAGCCACACACTAAAGGTCAGAGGTTCTTAGACACGGTTGGTCATTTGATGACTGAAGGAATGCATCTCACCTCAATCATTTTCAGGGACAATATACAGGGCAGGAAAGCCATTGTTGTTCTTATTGTTATTGTATCTTGTTACCTTGTTGCTGATGGACTTGTTTGATGATTTCAGCCCTTCAGCGCTGCATCCAGGATTTGGTTTCATTTGGCAAATCTTTTGGCAGGCCTTTAGCCTTACTATCTGTGAAACCCACTTGTATCCTGTATAATGCTCCTTTCCTCTTGTAATCAGTAGGGAGCGGTTTACCATAGTTTGTCAAAATGTTTTTGTTAAAGAGTTACTCCAGAAACAGCTATTTCCTCTTGACTTTGACCACACATAAGGAGTTACAGGAGTTGTGCAAAACTTGGACAGGAAATGTGAAGAGGACATAACAGAGAATGGAGAACTTTCCATATAAACATATGTGTGCATGTGACTAGCAAAGTCACTGGCCCCTTGCTTTTTGACTCGGGTGGTCTCATGTGCCATTTGTAGAAACTAAGATGCAACTTGTTAGAGCTTGTGGATTTTCCCTGTGTCGCAGTCCACAGTTTGTGAAATTACGGCTTGCCTTTTCTCACGAGAACAAGCCAGTCGCAGATCATTTACAGGGGATGCACACTTTGGTATTGTGAAATGACTCATTGTACCATCCTTAAAGGTGTGATATGATATTTACACCTTTATATTCCTCTGCACTTAAGGACTGTTTAGAATCAAGTACGATAACAAAGTATTGATCTAGCTAATGTGAACGACAATGTCCACACAAACTATAATTGTAACGAAATGAAGAATGATATCGTTGAAGATCACTTTCAGAGCGATTTTGAGAACGATAAAAAGCTGACAGCCAATCAGAATCCAATCAAATTTTAGACATCACATTCATCAACAGAAGGAGAGACTTTCCTTATCGTTGGTCATTGTGGACACTCATGTTATTATAGTTATCTTTATAATAATCTTTCCTGGTGTGAATGGTCCTTTAGTATTGCACTGCTCTACACTCAAACATCATTCCTAGATGTTTTTTTTACTTGTTAGGACAACAGTGGCATGAAAAGGAGACAATTGAGGTGCATGTAGTGTGCAGGAATATTGTGCTGTGCTATCACTGTTTTCAGTGAAGTTCTTTTATCCATATAGTCTTGTAAATCTATTATTACCATACATTTCATTGGCATTTTTGCTGATGGGGTATCAATACCTTGACCCTGATGTCATTTGCTCTTTGCTCTCTGTTACAGTATTGTGAGACCAAAAAGTTGGTCAATGACCTTAACCTATGCTTTCTATGTCTGTCTTCCCCTCAGGGTCTATATTTATCTACTCTCCCGGAATGGTGGTCCTGGGCACCAATGCTTCGGACCGGCGAGAGGAGGGTCAGCAGGCCTCTGTACCGCAGCAGGAGTCTCGCAGTGCCTCCTCCAGCGGGTCCTCCAACGGCTTCTCCAACTCCTACCCAGACTCAGTGGGGTTCAGCACCCAGGAGGAGGACGACAACAAAGAGCTCAGCTACCCAATCCCAGCCAGCGGCAAATGAACTCTGAGGTTCCCTGGCACTGTTGGTTGGCAGGAGTGGCAGAGGATGCCCTGAACAGGCTGTGGAAGATCATTTGAGGATGACAGAGCGGGGTCATCTGGGTTGCATGGGAGTTTGAAGACAAGTGAGGTGATCAGGACCTGGACATTTGGGCTGGATGACAAGCATTTAATGGAACATGTGCTCAGGAGTCACTTGTACAGTAGGAGAGTCACTGCTGGAGCTGCTAAGTTCCTGCTATCGCTTGCTCTGCACGGTTGAAAGAACGCATTAAGAAACAGACGCCCTCACATATTCCGGTCAGAGTCTCACTTCCTCCTTGACAAGCCCAGAGCCATTCTTGATGAAAATAACTGTTTGCATGCAAATGGCGTGTAGATCTGTTACGAAATGACATACCTCTATATGAGTGGACAAGACACTGACTGCTTGTTTACTGTAAGGTAGAGTAGGTGTGTGGACAAGAAGTGCCTTGCATTTTGCCCGTTAGCTGGCTCATTTCTGAACTGCCGCAACGCTGGAGAACAGAGTAATTTACATACTGTGGGCAGTTTTTTGCACGAGACCCATACTGTATATAGTGAACTCACAGATTGTGTGTGTCTAGATAAGCCTTCGGACCATGTTCAAGTGTATAGTTTTGGTGTAAACATGAAGATGCAAATGGAAGTTTATTTAGATAATGGTACTGCAGGGCATTTTGCTCCAACAGACTTTAATGGTGTGTCATTAAGGATTTTCTCTCTCTTCCTCTCTCTATCTATCTATCTATCTACCTTGGCATGCCATGTGTTTTCAGTGGAAGTTGATTCAGACTGAAACCATGAGTCATTTTTTAAAAACATTTTGTCTTGTCATTATATCTTATTGTTTTCTTCATTATGTTAACACACCATATGAGAAATGCCTCATTAAAAAGAAATAGGCTGAGTGGGCTTGTCCCGATAACTAGGCTGAAAATGGACTGCCAGCACTGCTTTGTAGGCATGTGGATTTTGTCTTACACACCCCATTTCACCCCCACCCCCGTAAATAATAATACATTTACAGTTTACAACGTTTTGTTAATATTTTTAATTAGGTCAAATAAACTATAGGAGTGTTCATGTGATTTTTTTTTTTTATTGAATTCTTTTATTCTAATAAAACAGTGATACTAGCATCTAGAACTTTATTTTCCTTTAGTTTTATGTCTTCCACACAACCTGAGCATTAACCCCAAAGACATTAAACCCGTGCTAGAGTTCAATTTCCTGGTGGGGCTAGATTCAATTGGCTGGAGACAAGGAAATGTTAGCTTCCGTATGCTTGACAGAATGACTTGCCGGTGGCAGGACCAAGTGGTCTATCGTTTGTGGTCGCGATAGTATCATGTCTTTCCAAATCCCTTGCCTGCTGTTTCTTGTGGTTTTATTCTTTGTCAAGACGGAGGTAGGTGGACGCTAGCTATCTGATATTTGCCTACGGGTTTTTGCATTCTCTCATGACGGATCACATATGGTCACACATTTGCGTGTAGCTCTGTAACGCTCCATCTGTCAGTCACTGACATCGCAATTTACCTTTGTGTATAAAGCTTACATAGTCCATAAATAGCCTACATAGTGTAACATGTTCTACTCTTGGTGGTCTATGAAACATAAGTCGGCCACCCCATCTTTTGCTGTGGTAATGTTCATGTTGCGGTAATAGTTTCACTTTCTTTATTTTAAGAACGGAAAGTTTACACAAGTCCAAAACTACCATGTTTTGAGGCTACACTAGCAGCGTTGCTCAGACTTTTGATGTAACGTTACTATTGTAAAAAAACATAGTGTAAATCGATTTGGTTTTGTTGTGTGACTGTTCACTATTGTCTCCTTGTTTTATTTAATGGGGTTCTTTTGAGCGGTATGCGCATGCTATTCATGCAGTGACTCCACAACAAACATTCTTTCATCTTGGTGGATTAGCCTAGTTGTATTTCGTTGACATATCTGAAGTTGAAGGGGGGGGGGGGGGTAGCAGCACAACTGTTTTTTATCAAGTTTAGTTTGTATTTGACACACAGTTTAAACAATTCCTGGGTAAGCAAGCAGGACAGGTAGGGTAGGCTACTACACCTTTTCTCATAAGTTGTCAGGAGGGCCATCCTAACATACTTCTCCTTATAGCTTAGAGTTATGACATGGTCACGGAAGACCTACCTGTGATGGCATGGGGGATAGGGGTGAGGCTTTTATGTGGTTCTGATCTTGATGTTGGTTCCCTGATAACAGTGTGACGCCTTTGGCTTGGTTTGATTGGATCAGAAAGTCTGCACTTTTTCTCAACCAGAAGAAGAAAAATGGCTTGAATTATTCTGGCTATAGCCAACTGATTTTATCGTGTGTGTGTGATGTGAAGCCTGTGTGTGTAATTTGATAAGTTGTTATTTATGTCAATATAAATGATGTCAATAATTTTCCTTTTTTTAATTTCTTGATATTATGTAGTTTTCAGCCTAGTCTATGTAGAGTGCTGCATCTTTTCTCCCATCACCCCTCTAGTCTCTTTCCCTGCTGAAGTGCTTTCAGAAATTCTTGTGAAGTCATGTGTGGTCTCTGACTATTCGTGTAAAAGTGAAAGGAAGCCTATGTGGGTTAGAGACGAGGTGAGACTGGGCGCCGGTGCTCGCTCGCTCTCTCGCCAGGAAATGTGCGAGTTCCTGGCAACAGGTTTATCACGCCACGTACGGGGCCACTTACCAGTAACCACACCCAAATGATTTCTGCTCAGCACCTTCCATACATGGCCTACATGCTGCTCACACTGAGGTCAGGTACATTGGAAAGTCATATCAGGATAGAGGAGGGTTTACAATGCAGGTGTTATCTTTACTTTTCTTTTTTAGCACTGCACAAGTGTACATTGTACAGTTTTCAGTGTACATGCCTGTACTGTGAAGTGTGACTGAAGCAGAAAGATCATCTCATAGTGACTATCCAAGGGGTTTTGTAACTGCTTTATGGTCAAGTAAATATAGACAGGGGAAAAAACGGCAGTGTCGTTTTTGGTTATATTACTGCATGTGGGTGAAACCAACCCACCCACTTTTTTTCATTTTCTTTTGGTCATAAAAAAGAGGTTAACTGAAGGGTTTTCTTGTTTTGCTTTGTGTTTTGCAGGGATCTAAAGGATCATGCAATAATACCACACATATTTTTAATAAAGAGCTGAATATCTGCTGCAAGAAGTGTGAACCTGGTAGGTTACCGTAAACCTATACCAGTGATGACCAATTGTACTAAATACCATTGTTGTAACATTGCAACAATGAAAATCCTCACACTTTTAACACTTTGTTCAATATATATTATTTACAGTATGTATACAGGTTTCTTAGAATTGACATTTTGGGTTTGTAAATGATCAGAGCCTGTAGCAGTTTACTTATCTTTAGTTATGATAACAGTCTACACTTAATGAAAGAGTAAAATATTGGAAGTGATATTATGCTTTGGCTTTTTATTAGCCTACAGAACATATTTTTTACTTTCTACCAACTCTTTCTGTGTGTCATGCATATGTGTGTGTAGCAGATGCTTAGCTGTGACTCATTTGCTGTGGTTGCAGGGTTTCATAAAAAATCTGAATGCTCCCCGGGGAATGATACGGTCTGTGAGCCTTGTCCCAATGGAAAATGGTCAGGGTACAACTACCACAATAACTGCTTCAGATGCACAGTGTGTGCACAAAGTAGGTCCTCCCATTCATGATGAAGGCACTGAGGTTTCGTTACATGCTGTCTGTTTGGCAGCTTGGCAGTGCTTGGGTGTCCATTAAAATGCATCAATCTATCTTTCTGTCTCTCTCTCTCCCTCCCTGTGTGTGTGTGCGTGCGTGCACATGCAATTCTTGATCTCTCCTTTTGACAGAAAGTGGCTTGAAATATGCTCAGAAATGCTCAGCAACCAGGGATGCAAAGTGTACTTGTCCGCCTGAATGGTACTGCTCCATGAGATACGAAGAGCCATATTGCTCAGGACAGTGCAAACCATATACACGCTGCCCACCAGGTCATGGCGTTGTCAAAGCAGGTAGGGCACCAACAGAAAGGTTTACTTGTCATCCAATGGCTGTTTTAATTTTTTGTTCATGCTATTGCTCACTATTACTTTTCATTAATTTCAGGAACGGCCAGTTCAAATGTGAAGTGTGGTCCCTGTCCACCTGGAACTTTCTCTGATCAGATGTCCGCCACCCAGAAGTGCCAAGCCAACTCAACGTGAGATATGCAGCCCACCCTCAGCACAACAGACCACAATGTACACACATACGCGCACACACACACACACACACACACACACACACACACACACACACACATGCATGTACACACACACCACCTTCTCCTCTTCCTCTTGTGTCTCTGCCTAGAGCAGCAGTTATGACTCAGGCACTTCTAAGGACACCCGTGGCTGCTAACGCCTCTCCTGCATGTGGCCTGGGCTTCCTCCTCTCCTCTCCTCCCTCACACTTGTTCATCCTCTGAGTTTGCTCAGTCTTCCTACCTGCCATCTTCCTTTCCTTCCTTCTTTCTTGATCATACTCTTTCCCCCCAACCTTTTTTGTTTTTATATTTATCTCTATCTTTTGCTTATTACCTCACACATTTTTTTTTTAAGTATATTTTTTTGGGCTTTTTTATGCCTTTAATGCGACAGGATAGTGGAGAGTGACAAGAAGTGAGTGGGAAAGAGAGTCGGGGTGGGATCCGGAAAGGACCACGGGGCGGGAATCAAACCCGGGTCGCCGGCGTACAGTGCAGGTGCCCCAGCCAGTTGCGCCACAGCTGGGGCCGACCTCACACACTTTTGTTCATTTTCTCTACTCACTCCCTCAGTTGGTTTTATCTCCTTGTCCTCTTTTTTACATATATTTTTTCATACAAACTTTTCTCAGATGCTTTCTGCTAACTGATCAAATGCTCTTTCTGTTAATCAGTGTGTTATGGTTATGGTTATGGTTATGGGATTTGGCAGACGCCAAATTACGAGAATTACTGCCATGTGAGTTACATGAAAGGGAGTTCCATGAAAGGGAATGCAGGTTGTGTGCCGATAGATAATCAAATGTGGACAGAGGTTTTGTCACAGTACTAATAACCTGTCAAGAAACTGTCTGATGGCCAAGGATTTTTTCAGGTTTTGTTTGAGCCTAACTGAGGTCTGACAAAGCATAAGGTTAAGCTGTTGGCTTTGTTCTAGTAATTTGTTTTGCACTCTGTCTTTTAACTATTCTATTTTATTTACTGTACTTTTCAAACATTTTTAAACTACTGGCCTTTTTATGCTTTTATGTATGCTTTGCTTTTGTTTATGTAAAGCATATTGAATTACCCCTGTGTATGAAATGTGCTATATAAAAAAACCTTGCCTTGCCAGTGTGCCTCCTGTCCCTGCTGACCAGGTGGATCCTAGCTCAGCAACCACACAAAAGCCCACCACACAAGGCACAACCCTGAGCCCTCCAATGAACACGCGAGCCAGCGACATCACACCCTCTGCTTTGTGCGTGTCCTCTTCCACGCCGACAGGACCACAAAGTGTAATCTCAGTGCCCTCTAATGGTGCCTCACGCCCCTCTGATCTGACAGGTAAGTGCATGAATATAGCCTAGGCTACTCTATTTGATTCATTTGCTAGTTACATCACTATGTTTGTAGCTTATGAGCTAACCAGCAAACAAATAGGTGCATATACTGGCATGAAATGCAGTGTTGCCATCCTGCACAAGTAGGCATACTTGCTTCAAGCAACTCATGTTGATAATATTTGATGCTAAATTTGGGTGATAATTATTGTCACTGATGAACTGTCAATATTTGTCCTTCCTAAAAGAGTGGAAGCTGTCACTGCTGCAAAGACAGAACCAACTCTATATTAATACCTATGGATTTAGAATGGGATTTCATTGAAGTTCCTGTGGGTGTAATAGCAGGCGTCCCAACATTTTTGTCTATATACTGTTTCTCTCTGTGCTTTCCATCCTTATGTTCATATTCCTTAACTCATTAAGTTGTTTTTCGCTCACGTGTCTCCTCCACACCCTCCACACTCCTTCACATGTTTACACCTGGTCAATGACACCTCATCCATTAGGCCTCTTGTTCTTGTTTTTCTCTTTCGGTTCTAGCTCCTTTGGTGTGTTTTGGAGCTTTTGTGATCGCTGCTGCCGGCCTGCTTTGCTTTTTCTATCTCAGAAAGAGAAATGGTGAGTCCAACATATCACACCTATATCATCAGCTGAGTCATCTTTGAAGTAGAGTGTTGCTGTGAGATCAGTAAAGAGTATGACAGCTGCTCCAGGCTTATCTTCCATTTCATCTTATCTGCAAACCTTGCAGACATAGTTGGACAGTTTTGGTAGGTGTTGTGATATGACTAAATGCCCACATTTAAATGCCATCAGCTTTAACAATACATGTTTTGCCGCTTACCTGTCCTATCTCACACACTGCCCTTTCATGGTTTTAAAACCTCTGATTTTATCACTTGAAACTTTTTTACATTTAAAGTTATCAGGCTTATTTTTGAGAGTTTTTGGTATATGTCACAATCTTGGTGAATCCCCGTGTGTAAATACCCCATGCACTCCATCCGCAAATCTGTTTTCTCACCTGTAAAGCATCCTTCACATGCTTACCATGACAACTTCAAAGACTCAAAGTGCGTTCTCACGGTTTATTTCTATCCCACAGGTTCACCTGAAAAGGAAACTAAAGTAAGTTTTGACTGAATCTCAGTTTTCACTGTTAAACATCTGGAACCATTATTTACTTGCTGAAGTCATGTGTTACTCTCTCTCTCTCTCTCTCTCTCTCTCTCTCTCTCTCTCTCTCTCTCTTTCTCTCACACACACTCTATGTCTCCCCTATATTCTTGTCTCTATATTTGTTGCCTTTTCTTTCTTTTTTCTCACTCTCTCTTGATCTTGGCTTCATCCTTTACCCCCTCATCTCTGCCCTCCCCACCACACACACACATCATTCTCAGGTTGAAAATGGCTGTCTGAAAGTTGGCCTCACTTCTTCGCCCAGCCATCCAGAGTGCCAGCTCCTCCTGAACAGCAGTGGCCCAGCTGGCCCCTGTGTCTCCTCGTCAGAAAAACAAATCAGGTCCGGGCCCTCAACCGGGCCCAATCCCAGCCCTGCTGGTGCTTCCAGCTGCTATGTAAACCAGGACGACATCCGTGTGGAGCTTCCCCAGTCTCCCACCGTTCACCAGGTCGTCAATCTCAACCTCAGCATCGTGGCTTCGGCCTCTGCAGCTCCTCTCGTCCCCTCTGGCTCCAGCACACCCCGGCCCAACGGGCGGCCTCCCGAGATGGACACTGAGCTGCCCTTGTCCCAGGAGGAAGTGGACGTCTCCTCTTGCCAAACTGAGCAAGGCAAGGAGGCTCACACAGCGGTCCCGGAGACGGGGGAGTTTGTGTGCTAATGAGACTGGAGGGAGGTTGAGGTCTGTACTTGGACATGGTGCTCAGTGCCCCAAAGACTCAAGAGTGAGGGAGGAAAGTGGGTCTCCCCGTGAGGGAATCTGAGGGAGGCGCAGTGAGATGGTGCTCTAACACACATTCCTCTGATAGGAGCTTACTCTGACACAGGTCTGGCCCAGGGCTACGCCTAGTCAGGGCCAGACACGTTCCATAGTATGCACATCTGAGAGTTAAGGCCAGTATTGTAATGTACATTTTAGATTTGATGTTTTGTCATATCTGTCAAATTAATGTTGCCATCAGTGATGGCTACTCATCAAATATCTGTTGTACATTTGGAAAACTATGTTTACCTTAACTTAACTGGTTGTCTTTTAACCAATACAGACATTTTGAACAGGACTGTGGTGCCACCTAGTGGTCAAACTATGCTACTACTATATAATGCAATAAATGAGGAGTTTGGTTCCAAAACGCTATATCTCCATTTTTAAAAACATTAAAAAGTCATGTTATTTAATTGTTTATATCAGGTAATATCAATTACATTGCAGTTGTGTTGTTTTGATTGAGTAAAGATAAAACAAATAGCAATACCCAATTACGGTTCATCTGAAATTACTTGGAAAACCAAACTCTTCACTCTTTTGGAACCAAACTCTTCAAATATAGAATACAAATAATAAATTCCTCTATTACCAGCCACCACACACTTTCATTTCTGAATGTAGATGTAATGTTTTAACCATGCACTGACAAAAGCTTTCCTTGCCACTGCTATGTAAAGTCGTTTCTCAGTATTCCAGGCAGATGAGCACATTAGCTTGGAATTCCATTTTGTATAGGCATCACCAGTGATCAAAAATGATGTGCTTGCTTTGAATTAAAAGCCTTTTTAAATAGGTGTAAATGAGCATGGTTATGCGTTTCTCATCAATTAAGCTGGACCTCTAGTATGAATGGATTCACAGCTGTTTCACAGAAATAACTGAACTTTTGATGCTGAAGACTTTTTGATATTGTGTCATTTTTTTATGAATTTGTTCTATTTTGCACTTTAGTTATGATGACAATGTTTGAATGTCTGTACTGACCAATATTATATGTCATCTTTGTCCATATTTGTTATATTTTTGTACAAGTGAATATAAATGATGTAAATATAAATGATTAAGTTTGATCTGGCAGTGTCTTGGCTACTGGAATATAAAGCAATGTATTCAGCACACAATAGCATCTTCAGGAATGGGCTACTCTCAATCTCTCACAATGTCCATGTTATACTGAATTGGTGGGCAGATTATAGCTCCTTGTAGCCTGACGAGCCAGACCCACATTAAAATGTAGGGTCTGGGCACTCACCGTTCGCAGTGCTCAGTCCGAGGGGCGGGATAATCGGTTGTCTTTCAAATTCCCTCTGCACGCAATAGGACAGCGCTGAGTCCCATGCGTTTTCCCACCAGCGGAGCTACAGTAGTTGGCTAGTTCAAACTTTTGCCAACTTAAAAAAAGCTTAACTCGTGTCACACTGTTGGCCAACAGCAACATCCATCTTCTTTGTTTTCAAGTAGCAGGGAATTCAAGCCAAACCGTTGCAACTCTGCCATCAATCATTATGATAAGCCCACCTAACGACTCTATACACGATTTGATTGGCCTGATAGAAGTTTAATTTTTCAAGCTCACAAGCCAACGAAGAGTTGCTAGACTAGCCCTGGAAGCAAATGTAATTTGCTGCCGCTAGGGTGCGTCTAGATTTCTAGGCTCCTTGTGTTGTGTTAGGAAATCTGTCTTGCTTTACTGAAACACTTCAGTTCATTGCTATATCTAAAGCTGAATTCCAATCCCCTGCATTTATTTAGAGATGTGATGTCAATTTGGCATGTTACTTGTAGGATACAAAAGATACAGAGCCAAAAAGATTAAAGATAGATACCAACCGAAGATCAAGCAATTCAAATATTAGAAGACTTCAAGTGCCTCTTTAAAAATAGATTCATGGACTTGCCATGAATGAAAAAAATGTCAGGACATGCCATGAATAAAAAACTGAATGAAAACATGCAATCAGTTATGGTCCAATATAAGTGTGTAGGGCTTTATGGAGATTCCAAACAGCTTTCATTAGTTTTGATCATTTTATCATCCAATTTAATTTGCTCGTGCCATGTCAGGATGAAAATTCTGACTTCATATAACTGTATTACTGTATAGCTACACGCAGCACATGAGCATTTCTACGAACAGGAGCGGTTTGTTTTCTGGAATCTGTCTAGATTACTGCTACTGACTTGCTTTACAAGAAACCAACATTACCTTTCAAGAAAACTGACTGATGTCAACCACAACCAACAACACATCTGTGCTCCTCGTGTACGTGGATCGGTTGAATTGGTCTTCCTGCTATGAATGACTGGGAGATTTTTGGTCTCGTTTTTATTGTTCTTCATTACTCCACTCGGGTGTAATGAGAAGTGATGCATTGTGCTGTGTCTTATTGCACTATTTCATTGAGTGTCATGTTTCATTTTGGCTGAGAGCAGAAGCATTGGGGAGATGAAATGGAACAAGTTCAGGCTTGTTAATTATTTTTGGAACTCACATGGCATTCAGCATAAGCACATTAATAAGAAATGAAGATGCTTGGAGTTGTCCTTGGATGAGGGTACCCATTGAGAATTTCATGAAGAAGCCCTTTAGAATAGACTGCATATGTTAATCATATCACCCACATTAACACCCATCCCTGTCTGTCAATTTCATGAAGAAGAGCCCTTTAAAATAGACTACATATGTTTATCGTACCACCCATAGACACCCATCCCTGTCTGGGAGAAAAGAAAACCTGAGAGCTTGGGTGCCACAAAGGACACGCACCCCCCAGCAGGAATTTTGGCGCCTTCCCCATTAAATAATGTAATAAAGTATCTGTTAGTTCACAGTCCCAGAATAACAACTCATATTAGGCCTAACTGTTATTGTGTAGCCAAATCAGAATTTAACATTGTAATTTTTACATAGGTTTTAGCGACGGCTTGTTTGTGTTGAGATCAAACTCAGAGAGTGATAAGAGGGAACAAATCATTTGAAGTTACAAAGCACAGGGCCACTTGTAGCCTAGTCTACGCTTGATATAGGCCTACTACACGTTTGGTATGTGTCAACAAATATCAAGTGGCGTGTAGCCGTAGTTTTTACAGGCAACGCACTTTACACCTAGAAATGCTTAGGTTAGATTTATGAATAAACGCATGGATTGTGGATTGTGCCTGGATTGGAAATGAGGAAATTTGCGCGCTTCCATATTTTTCGTAGGGGGAGCACTTTCCTCTTACTGATTTGCGGACAAGGCAGCTTATTTTATAAATGCAATATTTTCACCTAAAAAAATAAAACCAAACATTAATTTTGACACATATGTAAATGTCTGGTCACAATTGCCTTGCATTGTGATGTACTACAAAATGTGTAACGGCTCGTCCAACCTATTTTATGAGTACACTGAAAATGGTTTATCCCATTGCTGTGTTTCATTCCTTCCTGGATTGACTTGTGCATTGGACAGAGTTGGTGCAGGTTGTAGAAGCGCAAAGAGGAGGAGGCGCAGAAGTTGTACGAAATGGTCAATCTGGCAAGGCTCGTCAAGAATTGAAAACGGTAGGGACATTACTCATGACACATTTCTTTTTCATCCATGCATGACAGACACGGAGTGTGTGTTTCATCTATGCAGAACAGAATGACTGTTTACATACTAAGCTAGCCAGTCTGCTAGCTAATTAGTTAGCGAGATGTAATATGGGCAGCTAACGATAGCTTGCTAACTGAGTGATGCCAAAGCGAATTTATGAGTGTTTAAAGTTGAGCACTGCGACGTGTGAAACGGTGTTGAAAAGCGTTATAGTGTCTCGCGCAAGCAACCCATTTGAACACATGGACACACATGGAATTCAAACCTGGAGTTTACATTCAAGTAATTTTGTCATCTAGGCAAGGGTTCCCATAAAAGCTCCGCATATTCCTTATCCTGAGCGACAGTGTCAGGCTAACGTTAATCATTTGCAAAGAAGCCATCTGGCAACCGAGTTAGCGATCGGCAGCTTTAACGTCACAGCACACTATATCATATATTGCTTTGATATCCATTTAACGTTCTTTAAATGCCGGTTATAACGTTGTTTAATACTTACCCCATTTCACTGCTTTGCTACCCTTTGTTTACAGACACAATGCTGATGCATGGATACATGCGGTCTTGTTTTCCTGTTGAATAGCATCAGCACATCAATGCAACTAACTGACGTGTCTGTCATTGTGTTTCACAGAGACTAGAAGAAGGGTGAACCGAAAGAAGACACCTCGCAGCCGTGAAATTGTCAAATTGACATAATATACCAATCTAATCATAAGCAAGTGCCCCTACCTATACTAGCGAAAGTGAATAGAATTTGTCAAACACTTCTACTCAAACTGAGCCCCAAACCCTTGTTGGTCAGGCTTACTTAAATGCTGCTTCCCCTACACACTTGCAAATGGCTTGCTGTCTGAAAGACGAGCTCCTGTGTTCAATCTGCCTGAGTATCTACCAAGACCCTGTCAGTTTCGGCTGCGAGCACTACTTCTGTCGGAAGTGCATCACGGAGCACTGGAGCAGACAGGAGCATCACGGTGCCAGAGATTGCCCAGAGTGCCGGAGGACCTTCGCTGACCCCCTGCTCTCCCCGAGCCTCAAGCTCTCCAACATCGTGGAGAGATACTCTGCCTTCCCGCTGGATGCCATCCTCAATGCACAGAGGAGCACCTACCCCTGCAAGGACCACGAGAAGGTCAAGCTCTTCTGCCTCACTGATAAGAGTCTTGTGTGCTTCTTCTGTGATGAGCCTGCCTTACATGAACAGCACCAGGTGACCACCATTGACGAGGCCTTTGAGGAGCTACAGGTAAGCCTTACAGTGGGGTGTACTACGAATCTCGATTAGTGGGTTAGCGAGGTATGTTGCGCTCAAAGCCAGGCTATGCTGTGACACGAAAGTGGATCTGTTTTAGTGTCGCTATATCACCATGGTATCTCATGCTGTCAACCAACCTGGTCGAGAGGAGGTTATGTGCTAAGTTATAGCTCAAATCGTGTAATCTACCGCACACTGACCAATCAATTGTCTTAAAAACGAAGTTATCTCACATGTAGGATTCTGTCATATATCTTACAGGTTGAGCTCCGCCTCTACTAACATTTTGGATCTCGAATGCGCTTTAATAGTGCTGTGCGTGCAAATGTCCCACTATGGACGTGCATACCATACAACAACTGATGACAATTGATTTATTTGATGTTATAGGTTAGTCACAAAAAATGACCGCAGTGTAGATTAAGCTATTGCTCATGAATGCGGAAGTAATTGTTTTTAAATAGAGGCGGTCTTGTGCGTCTCCACGTTACACGATTGGCCAAAGTCATCCCAACACCGAAAACGTTTGTTATGGAAGCATTCAGGGAATGCTCACAAGAACTGAGAAACTCTCAAACACACAAGGTGTGTGTGTGTGTGTGTGTTGGTGTGTTGGTGCTGAACATAAAATATCTATGTGTGTGTGAAACAAATTATCTGGCAGATAATCTGGCAGTGGTGTAATATGGAGACACAGCAGTCTTGGCGACCTCTGCAAATTCCACTCTGATTGCTTAGTGAAATATGTGGAAATCTGCTGGTGCCATGATGTATTTTGAAACCGAAACTTTTCTCTTCATAGACTTTGAACCAGCCATTTATTGGAAATAAGACTTGGGAATGAAATGAAACTTGGGAATAAATCTGCAATATGTTATTAGATTTTCCTTCCTTATTTAATCAGCCTTTAATGCAGATCAAGATACTGTGTTATTACAGATATGTATTTGGTCGTTTGAACAGCAGAATGGACCTTCTGTGATCCTGTGACCCAAAAAAGCAAGTGTCAATCAGTCATGTGTCCCACTTTATTCCTGCCTTGTGTATATTTTGGAGATTAGCAGGGTCTGGTCCTCTTTTTGGATCTAACATTTGCAGTTGTGTATTGAGGGTCAACTAATGAGAAGGCTATCAGTTTTAACACACACACACACACACACACACACACACACCATGAACCTCAGTACAGCAGTGGAACTCCCCCTGCAGCTCGTTCCCCTGGCTGCAGCTTGCAGATTGGGGCTGGGCTCAATGTGGGGCGGAGTGCAACGTTGAGCTCAGCCCAAAATCAGTTCGTCATTACCCGTTGACCTCTCTGTGTCCGTCAATTTACCCCGACTCGGAGTTAACTTTTTTTCAAGGAAGAATGCTTAACTCTATAAAAGCGTATCCTCCTTGAACTACTGCCCAAGTTAATCATGTCCCTTCCCCCCTAGCGTTCTAGAATCTGTGCTACACCATCGGCGTTTCTTGGGTAATCTAAGTAGGCCTAGGCTACGCTATAAAGGTCATTACATCCAGTCTGCATAAACATAGGCCTATGGCAATAACATTATCAATGCATTTTATCTCTAGCCTATAGGTATTTTCTTTATAGAATACTTTATAAAGAGTAGAGAACATAATACTGGCCTCTATAGCCTATTGTTTAGGCCTATACATAAATTTAATTGGGTGTGATTGCGGCACAAAAATCATATAACTCGCAATCAGTTGTGTCCGCGCGATAAAATCAGTTCATTTTGCCATAGAGACGGGTGTTACAACTGTTATTTGCATCATGTTAACTTGAAACAGAGGGACTGAAGATATGAATGACATGTGATTGAAGTCCACACGCTCAAATTTCACGAAGCAAACTTTTGCGGTTTAAAAAATAAATAAAAAATTGCGATGCTTGAATTTTGCACCTTTTTCTTAATATCTCTGGTCGTATTTAAGTAGACCATTCATATTTGGATGGCTATAAGATTCTACATAATTACATGATATGTGTCTATATACGTTTCTGTAGCTACACCATATCTTGAGAAAAAAACACTGTTACATTTGTACCACTGTTACAATTGTACCTCTCCCCTACGTATTATAGGCTACTCTACCCAGTACTGTTAGCCTAACAGCGAGAGTCTAACCTCCGTGTTTTGAGTCGAGGAAATGATTTTATAGATTTAAGCATTCTTCCTAGAGATTATGTTGAGAAATATAACTTGGACAGTAGGAAACAAGGTAGGCCCTACGGACATGGTCAGCTTGAGAAGATGTGCTGAAGGTGGGCTGAGCTCAACGTTGCGCTCCGCCCCACATTGAGCCCAGCCCCGATCTGCAAGCTGCAGCCAAGGGCTTCTCTGTGCTGGAGCAGGGCTCTCCACTCCTTCCAGTATCTTAACCATGGCACTTGTTCCACACCGTGATTGCTCTCAGCACATGCACGTGAGGCCTGATAAGACTCCATTGGCAGCTAATGGAGAGCAGTCGTGTTTGTGTATTGGGTGCTTATCTGCTGCATTTACAAACGCTTTACAAAGGGGGCCTGCTTGGACTACCTGAGGTTTCGAATGCTTCTTCATCACAGTTTGGCCTAGGCGTTGTGGATAAGGAAATGGTTGTTTTCTCGCTTTTGGTAGTTTATGGCAAGCTGCTGCAACATCGACAAACCCAGTTATCTCTGTCTTGACAGGTAGCTATAGCAACTGAGCAAAGATCACATCCTGCTATCTCTGTGTTGAAATGTTTACTCTACGGGCAGGTCCGGTTGCCTATGATGGCTCTTAAAATGTGTTATGTAAATTAAACCCCTATTTCACCCTGTTGATGCAAAGCAGCGGTTTCCTTTGCTTTGCCATCAGTCCTTTAGCAGTCACATAATTTGGTATACAGGTACAGGCATGTGCTTAAACTCACAAGCACGCACACAGTTCAAAAAGCTTTTTTGATCTTGCTTACAAAATGTGTGTGTGTGTGTGTGTGTGTGTGTGTGTGTGTGTGTGTGTGTGTGTGTGTGTGTGTGTGTGTAATCCCGATGGAGAATTAATTAGTGCAACACGCTGCAGTAGTCAGGCGATTTGTGTCGCTCTCTTTTCCAGAGGCACCCAAGGGAGAGATTTATGAAGCCCCCCCTGTTTCCGCACTTCCGCTTTTTATGTGTATCGCACGGACTGCTTGGACAAGTCCACTGGCCAGCCGGCCTGCTGACTGGACTCGAATCGCCTCGGCACTGTCTCTGTAAGACCTTCAAGGAAAGGCTCTCCAGGCTGTCTCTCTCTTCCCCCAGAAACAAGCATTACCAAGGAGATAGGCACACTCCAGTGCCAAGGTCCTTTGTCGCACACAAGGAGCGGTTTCCCAGGAAATTCCTCAATCGTTCTCCACAGCTAATTAAATGATTTAGCCAAAGCAAAGTGCCTTTGACCTGCGGGGAAGCCTGGGGGAAATGGGCATCTATTTTGGTTGCTGAGAGCAAAATGTAAATAAACTTCCAATCTGGATAAACGAGACCTTTTCTTTTCTTTTCTTGTTGTTGAAGTCCACATGGATTTTGAAGTTCTGTGGAGGAACGAACGCTCTACATTTCTTGTGGGTTTTTAATTTGTTGCGATGATTAGTACACTCAATTAATCCGCCGCTGAAAATTGCCAGCGTAACAGAAATAGCCTAATTAGGTCTGCATTTCCCCCTGCTTTCTCTGAGCACTTCAGAAACTTTCTGGTTAAATAATTTAACATTATTTCCTATCTTTGCTCGGTTGTCTCTCTTTTCTTAAAGCGACATGCTTATCCTTTGATTCACTTGAGCAGACTTCAGTTTTGGCACTTTGAAGAAATGAAGGAACTAAGGAAACAGGTAAATTGGGTTCTATTTCAAGAATATTCTTTCCCGAGTTAATGATCATGCCAGATTCCCTCCGCCTCTTCGCTTCGGCACATAATGTTCTACATCCTGTCAGTCTTCCAGTTGCCTGCAAACACCCAAGGTCTGATGCAATGGCGTGGACCAATCCCATCTCATTTGTGGTCAGGATGCTGCCAGGTTGGCAGCGAACCTGTCTCAGGAGGAACTTTCTACACTTTCAGTGTGCGACTGTGCGTGGGCATGGGCTCATGAGTGATACTCATGTAAAACGACTTAACGTCACACAGGCCCACTTGTCATTAGTTCTGCACAGCCTGGTTCAGCTGAATAAGCCTGGAAGGGGGCCTATGTGTTTAAAGGCGCTTACAAGTGGGCAATAAAGGCCTGCGAATGGAATGCATTCAGGCTTGGCAAACTTTCAGTGCTCAAAGGAATCTATGTTTTAGCCTCCTCTGCGTGAGCGTTATTAAGCCACTTGTTTCCATATCGCAAATTAATTCCACAATCATACAAGTCGTGACTATTCCGGAGAACAGATGGGGTGGGAGTTCGGTTATGTTCTTCTGTTGAGTGAGTGAGTGAGTGTGTGTGTGTGTGTGTGTGTTCTGCCCTTTTAACGCTCCTATGTTGTTTGATAGGATAATTATGTGGAATGGCTTTGCCTTGGTGCCAAGCAGTTCTATCGGGATCCGATAAATCTGGATGTGCTGGAATCTGGACATTGTAAGTACGGCCTGTTCTGTGGCAGTAGTTCTGCCCTTGTGAATCTTGTCCTCGCCGGGTTCTCCAAGGCAGTGCGAGCTCACCAGGGAACCAGAATAGATCTCCCCACCAGGGAGCTGTCAGACCACAGGGGGTTCTCAATCATCATGTAGATATCTGTGTAAGTCCTTCTGCTACTGATCTACCATTATTTCTTTCATGCTTAATCTCATTGTTTAACAATATATGCAAGTGCCTAAACTATATTTTATTGGTAAAGTGATTTTAAGGTATGACTCACTCACTCTCTCACTCACTCACACACTCTCAATCTCTCTTATCGTTCACCTTCCTCCTTCCTTGTTCCCTTGCTCTCCCTATCTGCCATACCGTTCAGTCTTCCCCTTCCAGCCCTGCACCTCTCCTTTGCAATCTATTCCATGCTTCTGCAGCCCCCTCCCTCCATCCATCCCTCCCTCCCTCTTTCCTCCATCCCTCTCTCCCCCCCCCCGGTCTGTGTGTCTGTCAGTAATGACATCTTCGGAGACCCTGCGCCTTGTCTCCCCACAGCCCAGCGTGCTCCAACACAGGCAGCTGTCAGGCGAGGAGAAGGAAAAACAGGCACCGCAGAGCTCAGTCATCGGCCCCGTGGCCTGTAAAACAGCATCTTTGGGAAAACATCAATTATTCAGCACTTTGATGCCTAATTGATGTCTAATTCAGGTCATTTCATTTTGGCTCGCTTTATTAATCCACGAGGCTGTTAATGTCACTCGCAGTGTATCTACTCCTGGTTTGCTCCACACACACACACACACACACACACACACATACACACACACATATGCACACACCCACAGCCAGGGCAATAGAATTGTCAATAAAATCACTCCGATAGAAAGGAAGGGGGTGAATTTGGGACTCAGTATTAGAGTTAAAAGCTGCATCAAGCCCCTCATCATGCCAGGCATCCCAGCCAGCATGCTCCCTGGTGCCTGGTAAACAGTGGGCATTGGCGGGCAGAAGGGGCAGGATTTTGCCTGTTGCTGGTACTGCCTTTGCCACAATGTGGCTGATAGATCTGCCTGTGTAATCTGCTTAACTTTGCATGTCACCCCTGTAACCTCCGCTCCAGGATCTTGGCATTAATGGGAGAGGCTTGCCAGGCCCTCTAGTTTGCTGGTGGAGCAATATCTGTCTAAGGGCGTTTTCACACCGACAGCCTTTAGTTTGTTTTAATCCAACTCGAGTGCTTTTGGGCCCTTGTTTCGGTTCGTTTGTGTTGGTTGGAAAGCAACAATCGCACTCAGCTGCACACCAAATTGATCGGTCCGAGACCTCAAAAAAGAGGTGGTCTCGGTCCGCACCATCTAACGAACTCTGGTGCGGTCCTGCTGGTGAGAAAGACAACCTGAAACAAACAGGTCCAACTGTCTAGTTGTAGTGAATTATGGGAGTTAAGATCACTTGATCGTTGGTAAAATTAGGTACATTTCATTTCCTATTCACTTCCTAAATAAATGGCATGCGCCATTGGTCCTAATAATGTGCAACATGGACAAATGTGGATGTGTGAGGAGATACAAACAATGTTGCATACATGTATGGTTGGTTGAGTAAACATTTTCTAGCTGCAGTCATGACTAGTTTCCAAATTCCACAATTTGCCAAAAGTCACAAATGCAAACAAACAATGAGCCAAGATCGCCCCGTAAAACTGTCACTCCAGTGTGTAGCCTACAACGAAATAGCTTGAAATACCCAGAAGAAACACCTGAGGGAGCTGTCAATTCCCACGCAGTTTGGTCCGCCTAGAAACAATGCGTGTGTGAAACCGAACCGGACCAAAGTTTCTTCACGACATTGTACCAATTTATTGCCTGCTGCGGACCAAATAACTGAACTATAGGTCTGAAATCGCCCTAATTGTGTGTGTGTGTGTTTCTCTGTCTGTGTGTGTGCATGCATGCATGGGCTAAGACACAAACCTGGACCCCTGCGAACACATACCTGCACACACACATAAGCTCATCACTCAAGCTCTCAAAACACACACACACACACACTAACAAGTGACTCATTCAAGTGTGCCTGTGCAGGCAGGCACAAACGTGCGTGTGTGCATGTGTACATGCTTGGGGGTAATGACTGAGGAAAGCGGGACTGCGGTGTAGAGGGAACTAATGCACTTCCTCCGTCTCCAGGGAGATGGGTGTTTTTTTCTTGGTATCCATCAGCATTTCCACCACTGAGCTGCTCCCATCCTGCCTTTTGCTGTCCCGCCGGTGGGATTCGTCATTCAATCTGCCAGTCGCTCACTGTGCAGTCATGGCACTCATGTAAAGAAATTACTTTCTGCACCATACCATCACAACAGATGTCTGTCAGGGGATAGGTTACAGGTTCAGGAACCTGGCATGTATTTAGCCTGGGATAATCGCATGCCAGCTACGGTGATTTTCATTGGCCTTGGCTCTTAGTAGTAGTTGTTGTTGGTTTTTGGTGTGTGACATAATTCTAAGCAAATATATACAGTAAATGCAATGTGGACCTTGGTCAGATTTCATTGAGTTGCAGTTTATTTAGAAAACCAGTCCATGTGCCTAAAGATAATGTAATATCTTTATCTTTATGCACAGAGAGGTAAGCTTTTTGTGAGCAGGGATAAATAGCAGGATGTTTTGTTAGGGAAAGTTAGGCATTTTTTTCGCCAATCTTTTTTTACTATGTGTTCCTATAGATGTCTAGTAACACCTCCCAATTTATCCACGGCCAAATCCTCTGGGAAATGCCTGGAGAGCCAATCAAGTTTGGGATGCCCAGAGGGTCTGGGCGAAAATAATGAAAACATTTTTTTTTACCAATATTAGCTTTTGAGATGTCTAACTAGAGGGTTTTTTAGGGGTGCCGAATCTATCCCAGCCATTAGTTTTGAGTAAAAATGACGTCAAGTCCATAAAAAATCCATAACAAGGTTTTATTGAACAATTACAAAACAAAACTTCCTTAATCAGTTTAAAATTTAACAAACCTCATCCAACTCCCCTGCACTCCCTCACTCCTGTTATCTAGCTGGTTGATGTTCAGGCAAGAGTTATCATGACCGTTCCCACAAGCAGAAATACACCTTGCTTTTTACAGCAGCACCCCTGCACAGTTGCAGCTGACAAACTGCACAAAGTCTATCACTGGATGTCCTTGTGTATGGATGGAAACAAGGACAACACGGTTATGCACCAGTCCCTACAACAGATCCCTGATTACCCTCTGAAGTTTGTCAGCTGCAACTGTGCAGGGGACTGTGACACTCTCAGATATTCAGTGGCCAGGCTGTGATCCCAACCTTTTCTTAACAGCAGAAACAGTATTTGGTCTTTTTTTTAGAGACAACTTGATTCATGTCTCTTATTTTGACATTTCAACAAGCAGATGTAGCAGCGCCTCTGTCTGTCAATTATACTAATCATCCGCTCTCTCAGCGCTCCCTCCATTCAGATCCAGTGACAACCAGCATGTGCTATGCTAGGCTAGCCTACCTGCTGCTGCTGCTGCTGCTGCTGCAGCTTCTCTTATTCCGGTGACCTTGTACAGCCACTGAAGCCAATTGATACTCTGCAGTATCAGGGGAACCGGCCGGTTGCCCTGGTGCCCAGTTGCTATTGGTTTCAAGGTTGTTCGCCCTGCTGTTATTTTCCATTGGCTGGTGCTTGGTGACAACCCAGATCTAGCAGACTGGAGAGGAGGAGATGGTGGTGGGGACGGCACACTTGGACTCCATGCTGAGTCCTGATGTCTCGTGCTGCCCAGGGAAGGAGTTCTGACCGAGGCCATTCTTGTCATTGTGAGCCAAACTGTCAGATGGCTGCGTGAGTTTGGAGCGAGGCAAGTAAGAAGAGAGACCTCGACTGACTGATTTGCCTGCTCGCCCCGAGAATTTCTTTCTGCTCCATTTGTCCTTAGATAGCCTGGTGCCTTTAACCCCCCCCCAAAAAAGTCCACTCCACTCTTTCTTCTCGGCTCCGCTCCACCATGCTCTGTGGCAGTACTGTAGTTTATTTCTTTCTTTGTTGAATTAATTTCCTCCACAAAGCAGCAGGCGTCGCATGAAACTAACCGAGCCGAGACAAACCTCCTCTGTTCTTCTAGGACTTGCTTTTCCTCATGGCGTAGGCTTTCTTAGCAGATCAGGGTTTTCCTCTCATGTTGAATCAGGACACACCATGGTTTTCCTCATGCTGGCGTGATGTTGGATTTTGTGTACTGTGTTGGTCTAGTCACATGCACTAGCCTCGTGGCATTCCAACATGAGGATGTTCAATCAAATCTAGCATAAGTGTGTTTCCTTGTCTCTCAGGCTCATCTTACACACACACACACACACACACACACACACACACACACACACACACACACACACACATACAAGCGTAGACCCTTGCCCTTGCCCTTGTGGTGGTGTTCACCTGTGGTTAAAAATGTGTCCTTTACAGACCCTCACAGTCACTCCTCTTGTGTCTCTGCCTAGGGCTGCAGTCATGACTCAGGCACTAACAAGGGCACCCGTATCTGCTAACGCCTCTCCTGTGGCCGGGGCTTCCTCTCCTCTCTAACACTTGTTCATCCACCGTTTCTTGCTCGCTCCTTGTATATTTCTCTTTTTTTCTTGCTTTCACTCTTTCTCTCACTTTCTGTCCCTCTGTCTCTTTATTTCTGTCTTTTATGACTTTCTTTTTCCTCTTCTGTTTCTCTCCATTTCTCTTGCCCTCTTTATTCCCCTCTCTCTTGCACACACTCTTGTATGCAGACTCGTCTCTTTCTTCCTTTTTTTCCTCTCTTATGCTTGTGGTCCTTCTTGTTATTTACATCTTACCACACCACCCCTTTCTCTCCATTTCTTTATCTCTCTCTCTCTCTCTCTCTCTCTCTCTGTCTTTTCTGTTTTTTTCCCATTCCGCTTTCGCCTTATCCCATCGCTTCATTAAACAGCAGAGCTTTCTCCTGCTCGTCTGAGAGCCCAAAAGGGCTAGTGCTGGTATATTGGCAGACCGTGCCGTCTACCTGCACGCTACAGCTTCAAGGTGCCGAACCCGTTATCACGACTGCTTGGGGGAGCTGTGGTCAAAAGCACAGCGGTCACAATCTATTAACCACATAACGCAGATAACGTCATTAGGAAGCGGCGCTACATGGCGCAGCAGCAGAGGGAGGCGCTTCCCTTTTTACATGGCCGGCACTGGAACTAATTCAGGGAAATGGCACTACTGAGGGCACCCTGGGAGGCACTGAAGTTGATTTAGCTTGTGCTATCAATTAGACACAGCCAGAGATGGGTGAAACGAGAAATGAAAAGGATGCTCCAAAGCAGCTTCTTATCTCACACAAGCTTGGCTTCGTGTGTGTGTGTGTGTGTGTGTGTGTGTGTGTGTGTGTGTGTGTGTGTGTGTGTGTGTGTGTGTGTGTGTGTGTGTGTGTGTGTGTGTGTGTGTGTGTGTGTGTGTGTGTGTGTGTGTGTGTGTGTGTGTGTGTGTGTGTGCGCGTGCGCCATGTTTGATCATCTGCTGGAAGTCAACTTTAAGTCAACTGTAAATTAGATTCTATATAGAAGACAAAAATATATAATGGATTTTCAGTTTTTTTTCTACATTAAATGGTTATGCTTAAATATTATGCAAACATACATTAGAACCTTACTTTGACAGAGTTTGTAATCTGTTTAATGCCTCTGACCTGAAAAACATAGGCTGAAATGGCAGTTAGTTTTATTAATGGGATTTTGAGCAGTGACAAATCAATGTAAAGAGGTAATGGGTGACAATATAATGCAGTCTCTGAACAAATGAACATGCAGTGTGTGCATGTATTCTATTGATCAATATGGCATTTTGTCTTCATCACATGACTCAAATGGGATCAACCAAGCGTCATCAAATTTCCAAAACGCTAGATAGGCCATTGTGATGTTTTTGTGATGGTTTTGGTCCCATTTTGGACCTTGTGGTAATGAAGATTTATATTATGGGTGTTTTCATACTCAAGCAGTTCCAAAGGGCAGTTCCAAGGTAGATTATAACAGATGTCAGGTCTACTACCCTCAATACTTTGTACTGACTAATAATGTGAACGTTTTGTAATAAATATTTATAACCAATAATAAAGAATTGTGTGCGCTGTATTGTAGTCAGTGTCTTCAGTGGTGCCCATCAGACTGTCTCTGATCAAAGGAAGCCTGCGACTTAAGCCCTGCCATAAATCCCAGTCTGTGAATATGGCTGCCGTTATTGGCAACTATAATAAACACAGGAAATCAGAGCCCGCACTTCCTTGAGGCGGAGAAACTGAACTTTGACACTCTATTTGTGGCCAGACACGTCCCTCCTCCGCAGCCCCATTATAAATCATGGGAGTGTTTGTCTCCAGCATGAGGATGGGCTGGATGAGGGTGTGTGTCTTCAGTCCTTGAGGTAATAGAACTGCCGGCCCGAGATTGTATTTTCTATTTGACACGTCTTATCCCAGGCTGTAAATCCGTGACTGTCAATATAATGTCTGCAGTGTGTAGCGCTGCATAAGAAATGTGCCCCCCCCCCCCATTCCATCCCCATTCCCAAGGTAGCAGAACGTCACCACCTGATTGAAAAGTCATCTCAGACTAAAGCCCCATGACAAACGTCCCACTGTGAATGTAGACGTGTCTGCAGTTTCCCTGTAGCATGCAATGAAAAAATATATAGCCATTATGCCTGGGGCTATCGTGACTCGCATATGCTGCAGCATGCAGGCCAGTTAAATAGAAAGATAGGAAGATGCTGGAGCAACAACAGTGAACCAGTTACTGTGGATTTGTGTTTGGCACGTAGGAAGGCCTATGCTTTCGATCATAGCCACATGAATAAGATGCAAATCTGAAATAGATCACCATAAATTCCTGAATCACTGTGCTAGTGATCCTTAGCCATGTGCCTAACTAACTACATGAAGAAAACGCTATATTTATCTTAGGCAGAATTTCTGATGGGTTTGTGGCATTGCCTGTGCTGGCTATTATGGGACACTGTTCCATTCTGCAGTGACATAGCTAAAGTGAGGTTCTGTATTGGTGACTTTTATTATCCATTAGCTTTGCAGTTTAAGCCATATTTTAACTGGGCTCTGCATGTCTCACTTGCTGTAAATATTTTTTCTGCCAAGGTGCTCAGTCTAATCTTGGCAGAAATGACATTTCAATCATCCTGGAAGCCTTGGAGCACATTCCCTGAAAGCTTTTATTGCTTATGTGGCTTGGGCTGAGAGCGAAGCCTGATCCATGCATGCCACCAAACATCCAGCTGAATCTACGGCAAATGTAGGGCTGTGCAGGAAATGCTGCATCTGCCCACTGCGCCATCTTTGGGGAAGCTGAAACAGCTTAGATGAGTGTATTTCACAGCCGGTGCGTGTTCAGTTTAGAGCGCTGAGGCTGCGGAGCTTAAGCTGAGCTTTGAGCCGATGTGCCCGTGTGTGTGCGCATGTGTGTGTGTGTGTGTGTGTGTGTGTGTGTGTGTTTGGGTGAGTGTCAGCGCGAGGTCCAAGAGCCTTGTGGAGGGACTGCCCTGTTTGCCGCGGGGCTGGCCAACTCACAGGCTCACACTGGGAGTTAGCTGAGCACTGGATCACCAAGGGAGCGGATTTGCGTGTCATCTCAGGCTAAGGAAAAGTAGAAGTGCTGGCCAGGAGAAGTTAAGTCTGTAAATATGGGTCTTACCCTGAGCCCTGAGTCCTACTCTCTCCCCCCTTTCCCCTACAGCCCTAGGGCCACTGGGGCCGATGTTGGTATTTCGTGCAGGTTTAGCTACTGTAGGCTGCCTGGGTTTGGTTGATTCATTTCAAGCCAACTTGTGTCCCGGGCAGGGAGCGAGGGCCTTTGGATCTCCTCTGCCCTCATATGCACACATGCATACACACACACACACACACACACACACACACACACACACACACACACACACACACAGATACTAATGGCCCATCTGTTCGTATTTGCTTGTTTTCATGACAATGGCTGCACAAAGTGGCTGCACGCTAATTGATCCCAAAAATCAGCTGGGCAGGCTTAAGCCTTCACCTCCTGCCAGATTACTATGATCCGTTCAATGTTGCATGTCCGTGTGTGTTTGTGAATATACTGTGTGTGTTTGTGTGTGTGTGTGTGTGTGTGTGTGTCTGAGAGAAAGACAGAGATCACCCCTCTAACTACAAGTCAAGTCAGTGTCAATAAATGGATTGTAGCCATCTGAATGTGAACCCCCCTCTCCCCTGCTTCAGATCAGCTAGTAAGCCTGGGCCATGGAGCTACTGCAGCCACCAAAGTATTATACTAGACCAGATACAATGAGACAATGAGCACTCCTAATTATCCCTCTGGCCTGCCCTCTGTTGTTTGGATGCTCTGAGCCTCTGCCTGCATACACACACACACACACACACACACACCTGCAGCTCTTTAACAGTTGGCCTGGTGGCGCGAGGAGAAGGGTGGGGGGTTAGCGGGTAGCTCAACGGGCTGGCTTTGGGACAGCGGCTCGTCTTCTCCCTGATTAGATGTGGTATTAGCGCAGATTAGCATCCATTGTTCCGTGGCCGAGCCCCAGAGCCCCGAGAGGGGCAGTAAGCTGGGCTAATTCTCCCGTGCCACGGAGCGCTACGCTGCAGCACACCACTCCACACCACAGCCCAGCTTGGCCCAGCACAGCACAGGACCCACGGCTGAGGTTTGAGGCTTGTGCACGCTTAGCGATTAGCGCTTAGTGATCAGCTCTGTGTGATTCAATTAGACGTCCTGTTGATCAGAGGGTTCATTAGCGCTCGTCTTCCCTGGGGGGGTCAACACAACGCCATAGCTATCAGGATGGATTTTCTGTCTCTGAGAGTAGTAACCCAAAAAACTCAGATATACACACGCAGACACACAGAGACAGACTGTCTGTCTCGAGCTTTTATGTGCATGGGGGGGCCATTTTTCTTTCTCCTTATCTGTGCCTTTGTTCTTCGCTCCATGCATCAGTCCATGATTATATTGTTTTGTCAATGTTTCTCTCTCTCTGTCTCTCTCTCTCTCTCTCTCTCTCTCTCTCTCTCTCTCTCTCTCTGTCCAAGTTTAGAGATTCAAAGGATCTCCCTTTTCTGTGACAATGCTACTGGGCAATCAGACCAAGGCCGTCTATCAGTTAACAGACCAAACAACACACACACACACACACACACACACACACACACACACACACACCTTAAGAAACTGAATACCTTTTGCGACACCTTCTGCATATATGTGCACACACAGTGCACACACATTTGCGCAATACACAGATCGCATTACACTTTTTGGGAGTAAGCTCTTTATACTCGAATGTACACACACACACACACACTCTCACACACACACCCGCAGACTCACACAGTGAACTCCTGTCTGTGGGACTAGGCTTATATCCTGGCTCAAACAGCAGGCATTTGTCTACAATGAATTATTGAGCACCATCATTCTGACCAGAGCCTCATGGCACAGGAACTCCCGTAGGAGAGGTGCCATACTCTTGCAGAATAAGATCTTCTGCTTACACTCTCTTAAGATGATAGAAGCACATGTAGAGCCAGTTCTTTTGTAGTCAAAATTATAGAACTTTTCGACAGTGATGAATTTTTTTTAAGCTCACAAAGAAACTTCTCTCTCATAAGTATACTTCACAATAATAACGGTCCCTTCAGGTTTTTTGGAAAAAAGCTTCTGAGCCATTTGCTGTTCCTTCAAAGAGCCATTATGGAGTTTTGGTCCAAATGTTTTTTTCTAAAAACCAGAAAAACACGGTTGTTGACACGCTAACTAGCGTCTTTTGGGGATATGTTAGCCGATGGCATGCTGTAAAGGACTTTCGTTGGATGTTTGACCTAAACCACAAACTTAATAATTCATAGCCTGCATGGCTAGTGGTGTGGACAAGTGTGTTTATATGCTCTTTACATTACCATATTCCTTAAAAAGTGATGTGAAGATAAGATCGATAGTAGTTGCTCATTAAAGCCATGCCTCCAAAAAGTTCCAAATTGTTGCACAGTGTTTCTTTAAAAAAAAAACTTATTGGACTTCTGAACTTATTTGTGGGAGTGAAGTTGCAGATGTAGCCTGACTAGGTGTAGATGGTGTTGTGAAGGGTTTCCCACCCACTGCAAGAACTGTTGGCAAATCGAAACTATTGCATCACCGAGTCCCTCCCCCAAACCTGCTGTTGTGTCTTCATACTTATCCAGAAGGTTCCAGAACATGAGTCACTCTACATGTCACATGAGGTGGTTGCTAAGTGATCACTCTCAGTAATAACAATTTGTTGTGTGTGTTATTGGATGAAAGTGTGTGTGTGTGTGTGAGGGTACACTCGCTTGAAGCGCATTTCGGTGCTTATGTTTCAATTTACGAATGGGGATAATTGACTCACAAGATTGAGAGTGGAAAAGCAGGGAGTTGTGCTGAACATTGTGGGTATTGATTTGTTTGGAAGAAGCAGAGATTAAATCGAATTGGGCTTGGGTGTGTTGATTCCTTATAGTTCTGCTCCACTGCATTCACAGAACATTTGTCTGTGTGTGTGGTTGTGTGTGTGTGTGTGTGTGTGTGTGTACCCTCACAGACAACACACTCAGGGCCAGTCTACCAATTACCAATCACTAGAACACTCTGCCAAGCCAATCATGTCAAGACCAATTCTCTCTCTCTCTCTCTCATTCTCTCTCTCTCTCTCTCTCTCTCTCCTGTCTCATTTCTGATCTCTGATGTTTACCATCTCTGTTCTTTCTCTGCCTTGTTTGCCATAATGAATGTCCACTTCCACTTAGCCGTGAAACACGGCAAAGTTCCGTGTGGCTGTTATTCATTCCCACATGAGATGGCATGATACAGAATACTGAGCTCTGAACCTACATAAGATGTGAGGCAATCAGAGCGAACTGGCCTTCAGTATCATACTGGTCCTGTCTCTTGTTCGTCCGGCTCCAAGGCCATGTAGAGGGTAAATTGGAAGTGCTGGATTCATAGTTACTAGATAAACGGCTTAGACTGAAAGAAAAAGACTGGTTAATGTGGGTGCTGTGATTTGTGATACTAGGCCTCATCACACACACACACACACACACACACACACACACACACAGACACACACACACAGACTTACAGATTATGTGTGACAGCGCTGCAAAGGGACTTTGCTGTGTTCACTTTTAGGCCATGCTCCATAGTAAGCAGATAAGTCCACTGGTAAGAAGATAATATCAGACTTGTTCAGAATATGCTACTGTGTGTGTGTGTGTGTGTGTGTGTGTGTGTGTGTGTGTGTGAGTCATTGTTAGAGATTGATAGATAGAGAGATTGAAGGAGGAACATGGAGAGAGAAAATGAAACACACAGAAGCACACGGAGTCTTTTGTAGGTCAGATAAAGTAGTACTGCTGGCAAGCAATTAGATCGGAAATCTTCCGTGAGGGAGAGAAGAAAGAGGGAGAGTGTAAAGCGAGAGATGGGAGGAAGAGAGGATGAGAGAGAGACATTTACTTGCAGCTGCAGCCAGCCCAGCCGAGAGGCATCAAGGAAACAACGTCTGTAAGGTTAGGCGCCAGACGCCGGGACGTGGGCTTTACTTGTCTGTGTGTTCTGTTCTGTCTATGTGTGTATCTTGGTGGGTGATTGTATGTGGTGTTAGATCTATGCAATGGGGTATATAGATAGATAGATACTTTATTGATCCCCAAGGGGAAATTCAAGATATATGTGATGTGTATTAGGGCTGTGTGTGTAATATGTGTGTGTTAGGGCTGTGTATTGGCAAGGACCTCACAATACTATATGAATCACGATACATGGGTCACGATACAATACATATTGCGATATGTTACAATACCTTTTACCGAAAATGTAAAAATAGAGCTGGAAACACAATTTGCTGTGTACCATCTGGGCAGTATTATATGTAGATCATATTATGGTAATTTAGCAGACAAATATAATTTAAAAAAAGATATCGCAATAGTCAGCTGTACTGTATATACATTTTTGCACAGCTTAATGCTTTAATAAAAAATATAGATATTTGGCGGCAGTGGCGATACGATATATTGCACAAGTGGTGATACGATATATCAATATTTGGATATCGAAAGCACAGTCCTAGTGTGTGTTTGTGTATTGTCAACCATGGAAACTGTGCATTGTGCATGCATGCAACTCTATAGCCTGTGTGTGTGTGTGTGTGTCCCTGTGTCTGTTTGCTAGTAGTAGTTAATATTCATTTACATAAATCAGAACTGAAACAAGTTGTTCCCCTCTAAGAATTTAGACTGTCAAATAATAATGGAAGGTCGGATCCATCGTCGCCTCCCCTGTGAGTGAGTGAGTGTGTGCATCTGTGTTTGTGTATTAACTGTGTGTGTGTCATGAGTGTGTGTGTCAGAACACTAATGTGTCTGAGT
Organism: Alosa pseudoharengus; assembly: GCF_046254945.1. NCBI lineage: Eukaryota > Metazoa > Chordata > Actinopteri > Clupeiformes > Clupeidae > Alosa > Alosa pseudoharengus. Next base: position 23,390,503 of record NW_027468837.1, read on the forward strand.
TCCATATGGGCTCTCCACATCTCGCACCACAGGCTTGTTTTCGAAGCCAGGAATGTGTTGCTGACAAACTGCGGTTTTATTTAATCCTAAGGAGCTTTTTAAAGATGACATGCTTATACATTACGATTTTTTCCCTTCCCATAATCCTTCATTCAGTGTGTGTGTGTGTGTGTGTGTGTGTGTGTTTGTGTGTGTTTCCCTCCGGGTCTCTTGCTCCCAGAGGGGTCAGATTTGACAGTGTGCTCTGCATGGTTTTACACTAAATTTAGCCCTGTCTGGGTCCACAGGGGCAGAGCCACACACATTCTAATCTGCGCCAGTCTGGCGACTGAAAGCCAGCAGCAGCAGAGGGTCTGCTTCATTGGGTTTGGCATGGCTTTGTTTTTTTCACATAGGAAGTGGTTAGGGAGGGGTGGTGGTGGGAATTGACTGCCCCTCTCCCCACTCTAGTTTTGCCAGTGAGTGAATCTAGTGAGTGCATGAACCGACAGCTGATGTCTGAGGTCAAGCCTTTAGCAACAGGGTGTGATTGAAGGTAATGGTGATGATTGCATTGGTGTCGATAGTGCTGCTGTTATGTTGGGTCTGTCCGTAATGGAAGGCAGCTGCCCTGCTGTCTTCAACCGTCTAACGAGTTATTTCCTGTAGCAGGCATCAAGGTACTAGCTATCAACTTTGTTTTGGACGGTATAGCAAGATGGCAGCACAAAACTCCGTTGCCAGGATACAGACGGCTAACTTAGGCCCAGTCAGTGGGAGTTGAAGCAGAGATGTTTTAAATAATCTTGAGTTGAAGACAGCTTAAAGGGTACTTGCATGCTGCCTTCAAAATTCGGCAAAACAGAGGTATGTTAGAAGGCAGAATTTTTAGAAGGCAGGATTTTTCCTGTTTCAGACACAGCCATTGACTCATATTGACTTTGAGCAGTGCCAAGCACCTTTACATAGATGCATATCCTTTTATTTCTACACCTATTTTAAAGTCAGTGAGTTAATTTTTCATTCATGTGGTGATTTAATCGTCACATTACTATAACTGACTTTTTTTTTCCTCAGCCTACTGGTTTCCCAGCCCAGATCAGTGTAGGATCAATGCCACTAGTTGGCCTGCGTCCCGGCAGTTGGATTGACAGGTGCTGATTTGGGAGCTTTAATGGTATA
>NW_027468837.1:23396663-23411663 GCF_046254945.1 Alosa pseudoharengus
TTGTTGCTATTGTAAAACTCATTGGGACAGGGAGATCCAAGCTTGGCCAACCAGTAGGCCTATCATACTTCTGATAAATATATTCATTGAAAAAAACTCTCTTATCTCATCTCTTCTGAGAGTAAAAAGGATCTCCTAAAAGGGGAGAATTTCCATTACAACAATCAAAAACTGACAAACTCTAAAGAACAAAGGAACTAAAACTAAAGGAACTGAAGTTTATCCAGGTAGAAAACCCTTTTTAAACGCACACTTTGCAAGCATTGTGCCTGTCTACCTGTCTCCCTTTCAGCCTGTACAGTATGCCTGCTCCCACTCCTGCCTCTCATGGAGTCTCCCTGACTACCTGTCTGCCAGCCTCCTCCTGCTTTCTACCTCTCGGTCCAGGGCAGTTCCTGCAGCTTGCACACCTCTAGCACACCATCTGCTGCAGTGTATTTGTGCACACACACACACACACACACACACACAAGCATGCACTTTGCACACCCTAAACTGCTCATGACACAAGGGAGACAGTGAAGCTTTAGGAGACTCAACACACTCCCCCTATGATTGTCAGCCCTGATCCCTCCGAGAAAGCTGCCTGCCTGCCTGGTGTCTGTGGAGAGGCAGGTGATGCTGCATTTCCAGGCACAGCATGCAGATGCTCTGAAGAGCACCAAAAATAAAAACACGAAATGTATTTTCTGACGCAGCACTTATTCGTACGAGGGAGCATATTTTTGTTTGTGCGTGCATGTGTGCGTGTGTGTATCTTGTGTGCGTATTCATTCATTTGTTAATTAATTTGTGTGGCTAGATTGTGCTGGCATGCAGGAATCGGCAACCTTGCGGACTCCCACTGGCAAAACCAGAGTTCACGCAGCTCTAGCTGTTTGGATGCCAGGAGAGTTGGCATGGTGAGGTCATCAGACGTCGCCGGCTTGGCGTGTACCCAGGCCACACACCAAGGCACCACAGATTGCTGACACGGCTCTTGTATCCCATTGCCCCACACACACACACACACACACACACACACACACACACACACACACACACACACACACACACACACACACACACACACACACACATTACAGCACAGAAATGCCTGGGCGTCTATTAGAAATAAAAGGCATATGCTCAGTTTCTGGCTTTCAGTGTCTGTAAGTGTTTTCCCACTTTAATTCACTTCTCAAAGAGAATACTGTGCTTTGTTATTGTCTACCCATAACAAAAGGAGAAGTTATGGGGAATTCCTCGCTCCAGTTCATTCATCATTTAGAGTGTATAATGTTTCCTCTCATTCTCCATAACGGAACACCTGCACACTTTAGAGGTGACGTCTTCAGAGCTGCGGGGTGGGGCTTTTGATGAAGTCACAATGGCTGCCTTGGAAAAGGAGCAGAACTTCAATGCAGCATGCTGCACAGTAATACAATCCCCAAATAACGGTAACGTGCGGTTTTATTTTCGTGCACCCACCACCCCCATCCCCACCCCCAGTCCCCAATCCACAGTTAGGCGTGGAATGATGCTACCCGAACACTAGGCTGTCTGTGAGTGTGAGTAGCCTGGGTGTTCCCATGTTGCCTTGCGCGCGATTTGATTCATGCTGCTAAGGCAGCCTGGAGACCATGGAGCAAATTTTCGCCTGAGATAGGGGACCAATCACAGAACAAGGGGGAAAGCAAGACAATGATGAGCTATGCACAGAAGCATTTGATAGACATCCGTGGCACCCAATAAACGGATCTGGGCGTTTTTTTCACATACGAGAAAATTAACGTTTGGTTCCCAGACCACGTCTCATTGAGAAGTGGTGGCGCTAGCCAGGCTAGAGTGTGAGTGGTCTGGTGGAGATTGCAGCTGGAGAGGAAGCGAGCGATTACTCGGGATTGCATTCCTTGAGCGCCGGCCAGCGCTGAGTGCTGCGGAGGCGCGGGCATCCGGAGGCGAGCAACCTTTTGGCCTGTCTGAAAAGCAAACACCAGCGAGCAGTGACTCCAGGCGCTCGCGGCTCGCCTACTCCCTCCCGAGGACCTGCCCTATCTCGCCGCCAATCTCACAGATATGATGGGGGACTCTAAACAAACTCACACACTAATCTTTCCGTCAGTCAGTTTTTCCTGGGACGTTTGTGTGTGTGTGTGTGTGTGTGTGTGTGTGTGTGTGTGTGTGTGTGTGTGTGTGTGTGTGTGTGTGTGTGTGTGTGTGTGTGTGTGTGTGTGTGTGTGTGTGTGTGTGTGTGTGTGTGTGTGTGTGTCACTGTGTATGCATCTATTGGGTCCACAGATGTGTGTTTGTGAGAGTGTGTGTGTGATACCTGTGGACCCAATAGATGCATACACAGTAAGCGAGTTTTAGTGAGTACCCATGGATGTGTGAATGTCTCCTCTGTGTGTGTGTGTGAGAGAGAGAGACATGCTGACACAGTGGTTCTGTAGGCCCCTGACCCATATCTCCCAAGAGTCCTTGCTTGGTGGCAGCAGGGTCACTGTGAGCGTGAACAAAAGCGACAGAATGAGGGAGAGAGCAAGTGTGGGGGCCAAAGCCAGCTCTCGTTGTCTCTGCAGACTTCACCTCATCAGGAGGTAATCTGCTGACGGGGCTCTCGGCCACTGCCGGACCGTACACCCCCACCCCTCCCCAATCGCTCCAGCCATATCAGACTGGCGATAGAGTATCTCCCCCCGTGGAGCTAAAGTGCTTTTACAGGCCCTAACCCCGGACAAACTTTTAATGGAAGGGAAGTAGACAGGCTTGGGTCCAGCACTTTTTCGCTGATCAATCGCACCTAAAGTACATAGTGTTTGTGTGTGTCGGCAGAGTGGTAGAGCGTTGAATTTGAGAGGAGTCTTGTGAGCGTCGATCTGCCACCTTGTTGCTTTGTGAACTGAACTCCCCGTGTAATGATTTATTTATGTCTATTGATGCATTTCCCACCAACCAGAATAGCCGTGCTGTGTTCAGATTAAAAGAACTCCGATGCAGAAAACGACAGCCCCTCACTGGGTACATTGTTTCCCTCTGACTTCTCTCTTTTCCTCTCTCGTTCTCATTCCTTGTAACGCCTCGGAGAGAGCCTTTGACTTCCCAGCAGTGCCCCTCGAAACGTTAAAGAGAGGGGAAAAAAGCCTAAAAAAAAACCCTCAATCTGCCACAAACAACAAGTAAAAAAAACAGAACTGCCTCAGTGATGTTGAGAGACGTGGCGCTGCCAAATGTGTTTTGAAAGAGGAGTGAGTCATCGCCTGCACTGCCTCTTTTATATGCTTCAGAGGCTGTGTTGTATCTCTCGGTGGTTCACCCGCGCCTTTGAATCACTGAGAGGAGGAATACATGGATGGATGGATGGATGGATTGCTGGGTTGTTGAACTGATGGATGGATGGATGACTGGTTGCTGATGACCTGACTTGCTGCAGACTCCTTTAAGTCTGATTTACCTCATGCTGTAAAGAGAGACAGAGAAGTCTTGCTCAGAGTGAGGACGTCTACTCTGTTGTCCAGGTCTACTCCCCTACCAGCATCCTCCACCCATACCCCAACCCCCCTCATCTCTCACCCCAAAATCCAATCCAGCACCGTGTGACAGACTTACGGCACCCGTCCAGACAAGGTTATGCCAGAATGTCCTTGGTTGAAAAGAACACCTCTCTGAGTCTGGTAGATTTATGTGGCGTTTGTGCAGCCATGCGGCAGTTTATGGGGAATGAATTGTACCCTCCTCATTCCCCCCGGAAGCCTCGCTCTCCTCTAACATGAGGTAGTTGGATGAATGTTTCAGTTTAGCCTCCCAGGGCTGCGGTTCCCACGTCATGCTGACGTCTGCGCACGTTTGACTCCGTGTTTGGAGGCAGAAATGAAAGAAGACAATCCATGAAAGGAGTAAGTGTGTTTATGCATGGACAAAGTGGGAATCAAATGAATCTTCAAATGAAGACTGATAAGATATGATGCAACTGTGTGGGTGTGTGTGGTGTGTGTGTGTGTGCATGCACACTTATGACTCTGTTGACTCACTCACACCACCAGTTGTTGAGAGGCTGTGCCTCATCGGTGATGGTTGGGGGCTTCTGAACCTTGTCAGCTCTTGCGCAAGCTTCTCTCTCTCTCTCTCTCTCTCCCTCTCTCTCTCTCTCTTTCGCTCTCTCTCTCTCTCTCTCTCTCTCTCTCTCTCTCCAATTTCACCACATCACAGGGGCAATTGAAAGTCCCGGTGCCTGCTGAGGCAATGTGCAGGGCCTCATTCACAGTCCTCTTGTTTGTTCTCACCATCTTACTGTGCCCTGTGGCTCCCTCTCTATTCATTCAATAGGCGTTAGTGGCATGACCATTCAAATAGAAACAGTGTTGCCAGTACATATAGTAGGATAGAAATACAGAAAATGACATTGAATCAAATAACAGTATGTGACACACACAAACACACACACACTGAAGTGTGTCACTACTTTCTCTGACTGGCTGCCATGAGCAGTGGTGATGGGCACTGGTGGTGAGCTGAAATGAGTTTCAGATGTAGGAGGGACCCCGTCTGTGGGTGACCTTCCTTCCCTCCGTCTGTTCACAGTCCCGGGGGAAATGGCATGACCGACAGCGCTAGTCTGGACGATGGACAAGGCCTCTGTGGGTGCGTTTGAGTGTGAGCGTGAGAGCGACAGAGACTCTGTTCTTAAGGTGGATTTGGTTTGTGTTGAAGCTTTTGTCTATCTTCAGCTCGTTCAGCTGAGCACAAAAGGCACAGAAAAGCTTTGTGAGTGTGTGTCTGTGTTACAGGTGCCTGCAGTGTGTGTGTGTGTGTGTTTGCACATGTAGTTTCTCAGTGCATGTCTCAGTGAGTGGGTGGGTGTTTTTAATACGGGTTTGAGGGTATGTACAGGTAGTTGTGGGAGGTTTGTTGTGTCTGCGCACTCTGCTCCATCATGCTGCATCACTGAGTATCTTATCTCAAGTGCTCTCTCTCTCTCTCTCTCTCTATCCTCACACTCCCTCGTTCCCTCTCCTCCATCTGTGTTGGTGGGGAAAAAAGGTCAGGCTAGATAAAAGGCTCATTAAAAATGAATGCTGTATAATGATCTAATAACTGTTAGCCCAGAGAAATGCCTGCTGCTTCTGCTGCCGCTGCTACTCTGTGTGTGTGTGTGAGAGTGAGAGAGAGAGAGTGAGAGAGAGAGAGAGAGAGAGAGAGAGAGTGTGTGTGTTTGAGAGAGAGAGTTTGTGTGTGTGTGTGTGTGTGAGAGAGAGAGAGAAAAGAGGGAGAGAGAGAGAGTGTGTCTTTGGAGCAGCTGCTAAGATCATACCCAGATCTGAAGCTGTGTGTTTGATACCACAGGAGGTGTGTGTGTGTGTGTGTGTGTGTGTGTGTGTGTGTGTGTGTGTGTGTGTGTGTGTGTGTGTGTGTGTGTGTGTGTGTGTGTGTGTGTGTGGAATACAGGCGAGGGAAGAGCCTGCAGTGTTACACTGTCAGCAGGAGTTTGCTGTTAGTTGAACTTTGTGTCTGTGAGAGGTCCTCTCCCGGGTCCTCTTTGTGTGTCTGGCTTGTTCTCCGCTTCTGCTGAAGTTCTTCTCATGGTTTCAGTGTCTGCCGTCATTATTTATGAGTCCATGTCTCTTCCTCCCCTCCTCACTGCCCATCCTCCCCTCCTCTGGCTTCCATGGCCAATGGCCATCCCATGGGTCATCTTGTTGTGTCTAGCTTGTTGTCTCTGCGTATAGTTTTCTTCTCTATCCTCCTTCTCTTTAGCTCCTCTCCCCTTTCTCTCATTCTCTCTCCCTCTATCCATTCTCCCGTCCCTCTCTACCTCCCCTCCTCTCATCCCCCTCTTCTCTTCTCTCTCTCTCTCTCCTCCTCTCGTTTCCGTCTAGCCTGAGCTGACCAGTAAGGATCTGGCGTGCTAGCGTTAGCGGTAGCAGTAGGAGGGCCGCTGAGGTAGCAGCAGCTCCTCGCTCAGGGACAAATTAAAGCTCTTGATCCTGCTGCTCTCGTATCATTAAAATGTATGACCACGCTCCCCCTGAGTAATGGGCAAGAGTTTTCTCTGCTCCGTGCCCTTGGTGGAGGAAGGTGTGTGTGTGTGTGTGTGTGTGTCTCTCTGTGTGTGTGTCTGTGTGTGTGTGTCTGTGTGTCTGTCTGTCTGTGTATGGTTGTCTGTGTGTTTGTGTGTCACTGTCTGTGCATACATGGAGCGTGTGGCTCTTCCCACGTCTGTCTGTATGATTGTATGTTTTCTATGTGAATACTTTTGCTGACCGTGTGTATGTGTGTGTGTGTGTGTGTGTATGTATGTGTGTGTGTGTGTGTGTGTTTCCCTGTGTTCCTGTATGTGTTGTGTACTTTTGAAAAATGAAGCACCCTCAGCAGTTGCGAGTACATGGTCTTTCAGTCTTGATGAAGGACACCGTTTAGCCTCTCGAGAGTGAGAGTGACACAACAGAAACGGCTGCTGCACGACAGAAACGGAACCATCACTTTGTGTGACTTCCCTCTAAAGATTCACAGCTTTAGCCTGAAACCACGTTGAGCCACCTTCTTTGGGATCCGCATCACCTTGGACCAGCTTAACACAGGGGAGGAAAAAGTCAAATGCATTCAAATTATTATTATTATTTATTTGATATTTTATTTATTATTAAATATTTTATGTCAAATTCTCTCAACTGTGGAAGGCCATTGATTCACACAGCGGCTGTATCTGCTGTTGTCTGTGACTGGGAGAGGTTCTGGAACCCATATTTGTTCTATCTGACTAATAGACAGATAATGTCTTAGGGAGTGATTATGAATTAGTGTTATGGGACTGATCATAGTTTTGGCAAATGACCACATTGTCAGCCACACCCAACTGAGGAGGAATGTATTCCATCTTGTTAGAAATGGACTTCCCTGGAAGTCTACGTTGTCTAGTTTATCAACAGCTTTAGGCAAAATATGTCCAACATTGCACGTACAGGCTCTCAAAGTCAAACGCAATGAGTTCTTTTGGCAGTGATGATGAGTAATAATTCATTGCAACAGGCTTGTTCAGACAGCGTCCATCAGTAGTGGTCGTCTGTAGGCCATCTTCTGAGTGGTCTTCTGCCGTAGTGTGTGATGGGACAACACTCTCAAGGTTTGCATTTTTCACCAGTCCTCCCTGAGGTTCAAGGTAAATCTTCTTCTTTTGAGACATGGGAGGGGCGTAATGTCACACTTTTGGGGACATTACCCTGCTGTCATGCTTGAATGAAAAATAGAGAGAAGAGAGAGATGAATATACACGCACTCAGAGATATACCCATCCACGCTTACACGTATTCGTACACACACACACACACACACACACACATCTTATACACGTCTGTACTTATACTTCTATCACATATGAAACATGTGGTCAATGTGCCTGATCTCTTGCTCAGTGGGCCATGATTGGAGAAAGACCTGCAGTGCCCTTCTTCGATTCCAGCATGTCTACTATTGCTCAGTGTGATTCGCCAGTCAAGGAGAGTCGCAGTCGGTCATCCCTGCTGTCCAGGCGTCTTCATCCCTCACTCATTTGATGCGTTCAGTCAGTCTCTGCGTTCCCCTGGGTTGAGCTGAAGCTGCTCGGAGCAGGCTGGGGGGGATTACAGAGTGTCCGGCAAAGGAGGGCGAGGAGGAAGGGGATGAGGGCGCTGTCTGGTGGACACTGGGACAGGCGGGTTGTCCTGATTCTGCTGTAGGGCTTTGTGTGTGTGTGTGTGTGTGTGTGTGTGTGTGTTTGTGTGTTTGTGTGTGTGTGCGCGTGTGCGCGTGCGTGCGTGTGTGTGGTGTTCCTTGGTAGCCCTTCTCCTGTCCTGATTCTGCCAGTAGCTACTGTTGTGCTGAAGAGGCCTAGTTTAAGCGACAGGCCGTCTCCAGAGACCAGATTCCATGAGCGCATATCTTTTTATTATGTCTCTCCTCCCTCTTTTTATGAATGTACATAGCTGCACCACCTTTTCTCGCTTTCCTTCTTTCATTTCTTTCTCTCTCTTTGTCCCTTGTTCTTGTTGTCCTCATGTCCCTTTCTCCATGCATGTACTGAATAGCAGCAGCACCGTCTTATCTCAACTCCATTCAATTTAATAAGCTTTCTCTCTCTTGCCTTTTTCCCCTCTCACCTCTCGCTCGGTCTTGCTCTTTTCACCCTCAATGGTTCTCTGTTCTTCTGTTTTTTTGTTTTTTCCCCTTTTTTGTTTCTCTCTCAATCCTTTCTTCATTCACATTTTTTCCTTTCAACTTCTGTCCTTCCTTGCCTCCTATTTTCTCTCTCTCTCTCTCTCTCTCTCTCTCTCTCTTTCCCTACTCCCATCTTATGTTGTCTGTTGCCCAGTTTCACATGACTCTGGCATCATCGGGCAGTCAGGGGCCGAGGATGATGCCATTGCCTCCACACACACACACACAAACACACACACACACACACACACACACACACACTTGTCATGTTAAATAAGTCATATCCGTGTTTTAGCCCACAGTGCTGACTGAGCGATGCAGAGCCCAGAACATCCTTCAGTTGAACTTGAGATTTCCGCTTCTCCCAAAAGATCGGAGATGAAGGAAAGCACACGTGCACACGCATACACATTTCCTCTCAGACTCTTACACAGGCACACACGCATACACACACACTTTGGCACACCCCTCGACTCTTTCCTGGCTTGGTTGGCAGTGAATCCCAGATTAGTTTGATGTGTGCAGCCTTGAGGTGATTGGCGGGGCGCTGTATGGGTGGACTTGATGTCTGTCTGTCTGTCTGCCTTTGTGTTCTTCAGGATGTTATGGCAAAAGTTTCCATAGTATTTTAAATATAAATATACTGCTAAATGCAAATGCTGATTGTTAATATGTGTGTGTGTGTGTGTGTTTGTCTCTTGCAGAGGGAGATGAAGGAACAGCTGGTGACGCTGCAGGAGAGTGAGAAGGGGCACACTGAGGCTCTACAGCTGCTACAGAGACAGCTCACAGAGACCAAGGTAACGGCACCACCTCCACACTCACACCACACCACACCGCACCACACCACTTACACCACACCACACCGCACCACACCGCTTACACCACACCGCTTACACCACATCACAGCCCTCGCCTTGCAGCACCGCGCAGCACACCACACCACACCACACCACACGCAACGCACCAAAGTAACGCTTAGCATCCCATCACACACACAACACCTCACACTCACCTCCACTACCACAACACACACACTCAAGAACAACAACTTAAGAACAACAACACAAAACACACACACGCAAACACACAACACAAACTCGACTGAGACCAGAAAAGACGCATACCAATTTCACTTCTACTTCTCAGAAAGAGAAAGGTTTTAAGTGCTCTGAACCGAGGTTCAATAGGGTTTGACAAATGTGTTTTTTTGTAGGGAACACACAAGTTCCAAAAAAAATCCAAGTCTCTTTTCTGACACAACAAATATAAAAACATTTACTTTGATGGCAGTTTCATAATGGAAGGGTCTGGCGGACACTGCCGCTGTGTTGAGGCTGTGCTGCTACATGGGGGTTGCTACTTGGCTCACTATTGACATATCAAAACAAATGCTAGGTTTCTAAAGGCTTCTTTCATTGTGCTAGGATAGTGCTAGATGGATGTTTTCTTATTATCTTTACACTACTCCCCAACCCTGAGCATTCCATTCACTTACCACCACCAAGACCACGATGCCTGTATAGACCGTACCTCACAGCCACCTGGCATCCCGTCACCCTATCTACGTCTACCCATCAGCAGTGCCACCCCATGCCCCATCTGCCAGCACACAAGCAGCAAGCCTCCTCCATCAGCTCTCCATCTCAGCAGCTACCCGTTCCTTATCCCGTCCTGTCCAGTCCGGTCCTGTCCCATCCCACAGGCCACCAGCTGATCTCCCACAATCCCTGGGGCTCTGGCTGCCTCTCACCCAATTAGCGTTGTAGCCATGTCTGCTTAGGCAGGCCAATGGGATTCAGTTAACAGAGCAGGGCCCTGGCAGGAGAGGCAGGTGAGACACACTGCTGAGCAGTCAACCAGCAGTCACACTTGTTCACAGCAGGGCTCTCTCTTTCTCTCTCTCTTTCTCTCTATCTCTCTCTCTCTCTCTCTGGCACTCTGCTTGGGTGCGATTGATGGTGAAAATTCCGACAAGCAAATTGGTTTATCGAGCAGTGCTTTAATCTTGACGCCTTGTTTTAATCAGCACGGAGACGCTCAAGTCAATATCTCACCCCCCAACCCCTCCCTTTGCTCTCTATCTCTCTCTTCCCCCTTCTCTGCTCCCTCTCTTCCTCTTCCCCTTTCCCTGCACTCTCCTTCTGCCCTTTTCTCTTTTCTCTTCCACTCCTCCTCTTCTGCTCTCCTCCCCCTCCCTCGTCATCCTCACTCCTATCTGCTCTGTTGGCGTCTGTAAGTAATATGGTAGACCAGCCCTTCTGACACAACAGAGTGTTCACAGTCTGTTCTGTTTGTCATCTGGGGTTTCTTTCTCCAGCCCATGTTTATCCACACAGGCGCAACACTGGCCAATTGCCCCTGGTATTGTACACACATGCAGCCTGACACACACGCATAATCACACTTTATTTCTCTTGATTTAATGTAATATTTCTTTTAGTGGTCTTTAGTTTGTTTGTCTTTTAAGGTCTAGCCTTGCTGTTTTCATCACAGGTTTCTTCAGTTCTTTCTTGGAACATTTGCACTCTCCTGGTCGCATCCCAGTTTAACCACACCTAACTGATGTCCACTCTGTGATCAACACCCATTGCTGTAGAATTCCCAGCGCAGTAGAATCTCTTGCTTTTTTGCAAGAGTTACAGTATGGTGTTGATACATTCAGTTTGCAATGTTTAGTATGTCCAGTTTCTGCCAGGTCAAACAACAAGTTGTAAGAAGTAATATAGGCAGCCCTCCACGCAGAGTGGATCTACGAGTGCGTAATGTAAATAAATCCATATGCATGCTCTGACTGGCAGTGCAAAACGGCATCAGAATAAGCAATGATATCCCAATTGATTTCTCAACTGGAGTCTCTGTTATCCACAGAAAATGGAGGCTGGGAAAAATCCACAGTAAATGGAGGGAAACACTGATAGATAGAAATTAATTTGCCTAAAGAGTCAAATACATTTGGTCTAAAAGATCCTGTTTTCGGACAGCACCTGGGCTCAGACAGTGTATAGACTGGGCCATATCATGTACTTGAATGTATGCAACAGACCATTTTATTGCCTCGTCTAGTCTAGTCTAATCTAAATCTAAGTCTTTAGCTTTTTCATCCAAAGTTACTTCAAGTCCAAAATGGTGCTCCCACAGAATAGTGTCATGACCATAAGAAGTGTTACCCGTTCCTACAGCATCCTACCAGCAACAGGAACACTTTATGTTGTATTTTATTTGATCTAAACAATCATCACATTGCACTTATTTTGAACTTTGTAATAGACACATACACACACGCAGGTTCATGATGCTGAGAGATTCTGATCCACTCACATTAACTGGGCTGTGAGCTGTCTGTAGCCTCTTTTAGAAGATGGTGTGGGGCATTAAGTGGGCAAGAGTTCATCCATTTTCCCTGGTGACTGCTTCTGCTCCCCCGCCTCTTGTGTGGTTGCTTGGACCTGTTATAGCGGCCTTATCAGCCAAATCCTTTCTCATTAGCTCCGTCCACCTGCTTCGTGCTGCCAGTCATCGTCTCCTCTTCCTCCTCCTCCTCCTTCTCCTCCTCCTCTCATCTCACAGTGGACCATTTCAACTGCATCGATTTTTCCCACCATCGCTTGCCTAGAATGCTAACAAGACCTTATTTATTTGATTTGATTTATTTATTTCATTTCGTAAGGTAAATTGGTTTACATACTCTCAGGCGGATTTTGGATGCTGCTGTTTTCCGCCGTTTGCGAAATTTGTTTGTGTTGCGGTGTCGAGTGCTTGGTGGTTTGACAAAGCCCTGTCACACCAAGCAGTAAACTGTTCACTGCGTGCTCTGCCTATGAATAAACATTATTATGAAGCTGACTCCTGGGCTCTGTTAACTCGGCCCGTTGATGAGCAAGCTGTTTGTCTCTGCCTGTTCTCTCACATAGAGAACTCAGACAATCTCCAAACACAAGCAACGTATTAACAGCAAGACCACGGATTCAATTTATGGGGAAAAACATATAGATGAAACACTTAATCTCATCTTTATGATTTTATGAATTAAAGATTCTGCTAAATGAGAAATTGTGTGCACGTACGTACAGTTTATAAACTTAGTAATATTTCCAAACATATCCATATGTATAATTATGCCATATACAGTGCATATAAATATTCACAGTACACAGCTGTACTATCATGCAAACGAGCAAATGAGATTAGTTGCAGCTTACTAGCTGGCAGCTGCCATTTAATTTTGAAATGCATTCATGCTCACATCACTTTATTAGAGCCATAGAGTTGTCCCCTAGAGAGGGCAGGATGCCCTCTGTGCCTCCCAGCTGCCCTCATCCTCATGCTCATCTTATTCCGTAACCAAGGCAGAAGAACATGCAACACAGAACAACACACACACACATTGACAGTGTTACCACAGAGCTTTCTACTCTGCTGGTCTGTCATGAAGCTCTGTGAGGCAGGCGACCCAGCGTGGCATGTCCCTTCTGTGTGCTGCCCAGACGTGTCTCCTGTCTGACGGGCCCGGCCCTCACAGGCAGATGGGCTTGGGCTCTGGCCAGACACCCCAGGGACCTGGCTGTTTACAGCACAGTCGGCTGGAGGTGACACTTGGCTTTCTAAGTATCAGCATCCCCTGTGCTCTTTCAAAATGCCCAGTCCTCCCTTACATTCTCATTAGATGTGGGCCCTCGAGTGTCTCTCTAGCATCACCCCAAGCTCCCCATCATACACATACACACACACACACACTTTCTCACTCTCTATCACATTCTCACATTCACACTCACATACATGGATAAGCACAGCACACACACACATTTTGGACATAGACACAGTCGAGACACACACACACCCCATGTTAGGCATGACCAGGTGTGCCTGCCCAGTGGCAGTAATCCATATCCCCTGTTTTGTGGACGTTAAACTCATGTGAATAGCATTGGATTTTTCCCAGCGGCAAGCTAATCAAATTTTCCTTTCCTCCCATTCCCAGATTTCTCTCTCCTTTTTTTTGCATCTCTCAAATGGTAGGCCTGGAATGTTTAGAAGTATGGAGGTGCACCTCCCCCATTTCAATTCCATTCCTTGCCAACCCATCCCATCCCCACACACCTTCCCCATTTTGAAAAATAAAAATACTTTTCTTGTGGCCCATCGATTGGTTGAGATGAAAGGGCCAACGTTAGTGGTGTGATGCGTCTCCCCTGATGGGAAGACTTGTGCCGCCTCCTCTGGGAGGCTCTGAGGTGTGAGGAGTGAAGGATGAATCACAGCAAGAGTCTGAAGACATGCCATTCGATTGAGTAGTGTGGACATCTTGAATTTCCCCCTTGGGCAGGGCTCGGCAACCCGCAGCTCCGGAGCCGCATGCGGCTCTTTAATCCCTCTGATGCGGCTCAGCTTTTGGAAATAATTAATGAGTATTTAATTAAAATGTATTTTATTTTAGTTCGTTCATTTTCAAAATGTAATATTGCAGGTCTATCTGAGTAATCTATATAACTTTCCACCTCACTTGACTCCGTAACCGTAGCCTGCACAATATTGTTACATTCGCGGTTCGTTAATGTCAATATCAAACAAAATCACAGATTTCCCTCCATTTCAGTCAACGAGAACACTTTAATTGTTATTGTTGATGTGTGCACTTGCTTTAGGCTAGATAAGGAAAATGTCAAAGGAAACATCAGCAACCACAGCTTGTGAGCGCAAACTCAAGCGGGCTGAAATGGGAAAGTTTCCATCTGAAGACTGATTCTGAAAACGCGAAATGAACTGCCCGTTATATATCGCACACTGCAACGAGTTAGTATTGCTGTGTTAACCCTATTCTACTTGCATGTGAGAAATCTTTCTCACATATGAAAAATATAAAGACAAACCTGCGGTCACGTTTAAGGGCTGCGCAAAACTGTCACATCCAAAACGCCAACACAATGCCATGGTAGGCTATTTAGTTGCCGTTATGGATATATGACAGTTTTGCGTGGAGTTGCCCTTAAATGATGTCAGTCTCAATTGTTGCATGAAACTTCACCTCACTGAATATGAGCCAGCCAGACTCCAAGGCCATCACCAAATCTAACCTCTGGTAGGCCTAATGTTCAATTTCGCCAATGACATGTCAACGAAAATGAATTGTTGTGTTGTTAACTATGATGTTACTTTACATACCAAAGGACACTGGGAAAATAGGGGGTGCCTACATGGGAAGCCTAAGGCCTATACTTCTGTCATTCCACTTTACATTTCAAGTTACTTGCACATTACTTTTAAAACTAGTAGAAAATGTAGGTCTATTAAAAATCCTCTGTTGAATGAAAGTAACTGTACGTTAAATATCCAAACTTTTTCTTGTAACCGTCTTTATGTGGCTCTTCTGAGATTAAAAAAATAAATTTGGTAAAAGTGGCTCTCCAGGCAAAGCCCTTGGGGATCAATAAAGTATCTATCTATCTCTCTAACTATCTCTCTATCTCTCTATCTGTTTATCTACAGCATCTATCTATCTATCTATCTAACATATGCAGGCATTCTACCAGGGACAGAATGTACCTACTTTACTGGGTACATCAGGGACTCTTATTTGATGAGCTCTTATGTCTGGAATTTGTTAACAGTCAGAATCGAACATCATGTCATGAGTACCCTCATCAGGACCAAATTATTTAGTTCGCCGCTTCTTCCTGGTTTCACACAGAACAAAGTGTACACACTGAATCGGAGCTGCAGTTATTTTCCATTTCGTATTACATTTTCAGTGATGCATGCCAATTTGTCATGTAAACAATATTCTAAGTGTTGATATGCAGTGGTGGAAATAATGTGACCTCAGAAGCCCTG